>NC_034014.1:11570479-11749889 GCF_000346465.2 Prunus persica
AACATAGACTACCCAAAATATACTTTAAAAATAAACCCCATAATACACACTATCTCTAAACCCTAGACTCTAAACCCTAAACCATAAACTAGAAGTGATTTTATGACTCATCAAAACAATTTTGTTTTGGATGGTCATTTTAAATTTTTGTTATTCAAAATGAATTTTTTCAAGGTTTATGTGGAAGAAAATATATCAATGACTTCATAGGAGTTGACTTTTCAATTTTCTGATTTATTTTATATTTATTTTGAATATTTTGATATAAAAATAATAAAATATTCTTACCATACAACAAACCACGTCGGTGTTAAATAAATTGTAGACGTTGTAAATTGTAATAGACTACTAAGTCGTTAAAATGAGAAACCACGTCGGTGTTAAGAAATTAAAAACGTTGTAAATTATATAAACCGACTTACATATTAAAATGACGTCGTTTAAAGCGTAAACCATGTCGTATGTTTTACTGTACGACGTAAAATATGTATTCCACGACCCAACCACCGTCGTTAAAAATTAATACCCTAAACCCATAAAATTAAATTATACAATTTAAAAAATTAAGTTTATAAAAGGTTTTATGGTTTTAAAGCCTAACATATACCCTAGACTACCCAAAAATTATACTTTAAAAATAAACCCCAATAAATAACAACCCTAATCTCTAAACCCTAGACTCTAAACCCTAAACCATAAAACTAGAAGTGATTTTATGACTCATCAAAACAATTTTGTTTTGGATGGTCATTTTAAATTTTTGTTATTCAAAATGAATTTTTTCAAGGTTTATGTGGAAGAAAATATATCAATGACTTCATAGGAGTTGACTTTTCAATTTTCTGATTTATTTTAAATTTATTTTGAATATTTTGATATAAAAATAATAAAATATTCTTACCACAACAACAAACCACGTCGGTGTTAATAAATTGTAGACGTTGTAAATTGTAATAGACTACTAAGTTGTTAAAATGACGTCGTTAAAATGAGAAACCATGGCGGCTATTTAACTATACGACGTAAAATATATATATCAACGACTTAACCGCTGTCGTTACATAAACGTCGTCGATGATACCCTGAACCCTTAAGAAATTGAAGATGTTGTAAACCATAAACGACTCAATTGTTCAAAGAACGTCGTCTAACTATATTTTTACGTCGTAATTGTTTAAAACACGAAACAACAAAATACGACGGTTTGTGACTTTATTAGGTCGTTGGAAAAGTATTACACGTCGGTTAAGCAATTTGTATGTTTGTTTTTTTTTTAATTTAAGAAAACCTCAACAAATTTTTACATTACATATTATAGAGAAAATTTGTACATTATACATAAATATCAAGTGTTCAATAATTGCCCTGTTTAATAATTTGGAAAACAAACTCTGCCCATTCATTCCGGACTTCATCAATGGCTTCTTGGGGGTATGAAGCTTCCTGGTTTCCCTTGGCATACTGCATAAACAATGACTATTAGGGTTTATAAATAAAAAGAAATTCAATCACAGACGACGATATTTTTCATAACCGACGTAGTATATCCATTCAACGACGTTAATTTTACACGACCGTCGTTGATAATACAAAAAACGACGTGAAATGTATGAAGGTAATTTCTTCTTACCTTATTCTCAAACCCCAAGGAAGGATCCATGATGATGTCCCTCATGAAGCGCATCACATAATACCCGCATTCGACATTGCTGGGTTGCTTTGGTGTGCCTGAGAGAGTTTTCCAAATTACATTTTTACGTCCTGCTCGGGCTATGTGGGTATTATATATTTTTAAAGCACTGTTCACGATGTTTTTGGCCTCTTCATCGACCACACGATTTCCTGGCAGAGGATCCAGAAAATAGACGGTTTCTCTCTTTGCTCTTACAATCAGCAAAATCCAATGACGGCTGCACAAAATTAATATAAAAACGACGGTTATTTACAAAAACGACGTATTATAGTATTTCACACGACGAAGTAAAGTAGCTAACGACGACATTATATATTTATCACGATGATAAATAAATACCGACGTGGTTAGTAGTTTCAAACGACTAAATAAAATAAAACACCGACGTGGTTAGTTTATAAGCTGTCATTTATTGAAAATCTTAAAAACAAAATCCTAAGGAGACTAACCCTGGATTGTAAGGCATCATGAAAATCTGTTCACCGTCTGTCTTCTGAAGTCGAGCTGCTACAAGTCGTGATCTTGCAGTTATTGTGCCAGAGTTGGCACTAACTGTAGCAGGGTCGATAAAGCCAACCATACTGCACATATTGGCTTTTTTCAAAACATCGTGTAAGTACCTAAACAAATAAAATAATATAAACAAGTCAGCACACAAAACACGACGGTTATGTATAAAAAAAACGACGTATTATAATATTTCAAACGACGTACTGAAATAGATGAGGACGTTATAATATATTTATCACGACGGTTGTTAGTTAAGACGACGTGGTTAGTTAGTTAAGACGACGCAATATATAAACCAACGAGTTATTATTTTAGAAGTACAAACCTCATATATACAGCCAATACAGTAGCTCCAATTTCTTCCATGCCTGCAAATTGTGTAATATCTTCAGGCAGGAGGAAGGTATCGCGCTCACCACCAAACACCTCCTTATCAATTGTAAATTGGACTGTCTTATCCTCAGGCAGGAGTGTCGTTTCCACAAAACGACAAAGGGTTTTTAAAGAAGATGGCGCCTCCATTTTTGAATAAGCACCAACTTCAATAACCTGTTTAAAGAAATAAAAAAAATGACGTGGTAATTCAATAAAGACGACGGTTTAAGGAATAAAACGTCGTTTTAAAAGTATTTAAACGACGGTGAAAAAATTGTCGTGGTAATTTAATAAAGACGACGGTTTTATGAATAAAGAGTCGTCTGAAACCATTTAAACGACGGTGAAAAAACCGTCGTTTAAATATTTTATTACGTCTTAAAAAAATTCCGCCGTCTAAGTTGTAAACAAACGACGGATTAAATAAAAATATCGACGTCTGAAATTTTGAAAAACAAATAAAAAAGTTATGTTAACATACCTTGTCGTCATGCTTTTCTTCATCTTCTTTCTCCTTTTCTTCTTCCTTCTCTTCATCTCTTTTTTCTTCTTCCTTCTCTTCATATCTTTTTTCTTCTTCCTTCTCTTCATATCTTTTTTCTTCTTCCTTCTCTTCATCTCTCTTTTCTTCTTCCTTCTCTTCATCTGGCTGATGTTTCCCCATTTTGGCAGTATCATCCTCCAAATGTAGGGATCTCACATCACCTCCAGAGCAGCTAGCTTTGTCAGACATTGGATTTTTGGGGCTTTGGCTAATTCTTGGTTTAAGCATGCTTGGATCAAAATTGGGAATTAATTGGGAAAGCTGACTCAGGAAATGCTCCCTCTCAGCCTCTACCAATTGTTTTGTCCTAGCCTCCATCCTTAAGGCCTCTTCCCTTGCCTTAGCCTCCATCTTTTTAGTCTCTTCTTGAAGGAGAACTCTTAAACTCTCCTTCAAACGGTCGTCAAAGCTCACCCTCTGTGGTTTGGGCAAATTGAAATATTGCCTTGGGGAAACACCAGCACCAACTCCCCTCACCCTGCCTGGATGCTCGGGGCCCAAAGCCATGGTCAGCATATCATTGCTGCCATCTACTCTGACTTTGCCTTCCGAGACTTGTTTCTGCAATTCATCCTAAAAAAAGATAAACAAAAAAACACACGACGGTTATTTATGTACAAACGACGTATTATATAATTTCACACGACGCAATAACGTATAAACCGACGTTATTATAACTTATCACGACGGTAGTTATACCGACGTGGTTATTTATTTAAAACGACGAAATGAATAAACAACCGACGTCTTATGCTATAATTAAAGATAACAGAGTAGTGATTCCTATTTAGACCGTTAACGACGTTTTTAAAAAATTTTCGACGTGGTAATATCATTCACACGACGCGAAAATGAACCACCGACGTCTTATGCTGTAATTACAGAAAACATAGTAGTGATTCCTATTTAGACCTTTAACGACGTTTTTAAAAACTTTTCGACGTGGTAATATCATTCACACGACGAAAAATATAACATACGACGTAATAAGAATAATTCACAGTTTAATAAAAATTTAAAACAGAGTGAGTAGGCTTACAATTAATTTTGCCTTCTCTGCCACCTTTGGATCAGGGATGTTACCATGTTTGTCCTGTCTAGCTCTCTTCCATAAGGTAGATCGATCAATTTCTACCCCAGGCATGGTTTCCTCCAATTGATCCTCCAATCCAGCATATCCTTTTCGAGACAATCGATGATTGTACTCGAGTTTTTCCCTAATCTGTGAATGTTGAGAATGCACAGACTGAAAATCTTTGGATAGCCTTGAAGCTACAAAGGCATCCCATTGTGCTTTCTCTATGAATTTATATGTTTCAGGGGGTTGGCTTAATTTCTCCCTGTCATTGGTGTATGGAAGGATATAATGCCTCGTTAGTGTAGACTTGAAATCCTTCCATTTTTTGGCAGCAGAAGATAAAACAGAGGTCTTGCCCCCTTGGCCTACGACAAAAGCCATGTCAACTGCTTCCCAAATCTGCTCCTTTATATCCTTTGGGATTTGGGACCATTTCTTGTCCACAAGTGGGATCCTGGAGCGTGCCAAGACACCAATATACGACTGCATCTCAATATGTGCTTGGCCAACACCTTTCCCCCTTTTATTGTACTCAACAATTGGCCTCAGTTTCTGAAGCTTTCTCTTCACAACACGAGGCATTGTGCTCATACCTCGACCAGTCTTTGAATCATCAGAGATTGTTGTCTGGCTGGTTGGTTCTGTCTCAGCAGATGATGAAGCAAACTTCATCTTCTTCGAAGACTTCATCTCCTTCGAAGACTTGTCTTGGGGAGCTACCACTCCAAGCTTCTTGGAGCCAGAATCCTTAGTTTGTTGTTGAGAAACCATTTTAACAGACAAAACTGCAAGTGAAAATATTTCAGGAAAACATTAAGAACACAAACGACGGTATTAAAAAAATACGACGTATGATATGATTTTAGACGACGCAATGAAATAATCTCAGACGTAATAAATGTTTAAAACCATTATTTATATAACGTCGTGGTATATATGTTCACACGACGTCAATAGTAATACACCGTCGTGGTAAACTATTAATTATATAACGTCGTGGTATTTATGTTCATACGACGTCAATAGTAATACACCGTCGTGGTATTAACATTCACACGACGTAAAACAATAAGATATTTTGTCGTCTATATTAGATACCAACCCTAGTTTCTTTTTCTTTATATTTTATCAAATAAGGGAAAAACAAAAACCATTGTTCAGCGAAATCAAACCTGCAATTAAACAAGCATATAAAAAAAGACTATTATTTTAAAAACAACTTTGTCAATTTTCAGACGACGCTAGAACAACTGACGAACCGTCGTGGTCTACCGTCGTCTTATTTAGTTGATGTAGTTGTCTTCAAAGTTGGAAACTTTCTCTCTTTGTCTGTATATTTTATCAAACTTGGAAAGAAGTAAAATGATTTTGGCCAGAAAAAAGGTAAAAAGATTTTTCAAACAAAAAACGTATGAGCATGCAAAACAGTAACCAAAATAGTGAAAATGAAAGCTTACCTTTTGCGTGCAATGAAAGCAAGAGGAAGATGATCGATGTTTAAGTTCAGAGACGACGAAGAAGACGAGAGGAAGACGATGAGAAACTCTGACAATGCTCTGACAAGGAAAAAAGACGAAAAGGTTTCTCTGGGAGATTGAAATTTTTAATCGGGTTTGGAAACAGTGCATGTGTAAGTCGAAAAGTTGCTTACATATAAAACCATTTCAAAAAAATAATACGGCGGTTACATTTAACTACGTCGTTTTTAACTAAAACGACGCAATATTTTTCATTCGACGTGGAATCATTTCATTTAACGTCGTTAGGTTTAATATAACCGACGTGGATTTTAATTTTTAAATTATGAATAGAATTTTTTTTCCCGTGACCTTTCAGTTTATTTTTCAATTACAGTGCGTTATAAATAGAGTTTTTTTTCCGGAGGAAATTTAAAACGAAGGAAATTAATATTCTGCAATATGTAAAGTTTCTTTTTTGGATGACAGATTTAAATAAAATAAGAATATAAAAACAACAAATGTGTAAGTCAAGTAGACGAAAAGTTGCTTACATATAAAACCATTTCAAAAAAATAATATGGCGGTTACATATAACTACGACGTATAAATTACAAAATACGACGGTACATTTAACTTCGGACGTGGTAAATAAATACGACAGTAGTTTGTAGGTACCGTCGTAGTAAACTCAAAAATTAAAGTACATAAGTAATAACTCGCGTCATGGTATATTATTTAACACGTCGTTTTTATTAATTTACCGACGTGGATTTCTGTAATATACGTCGATCATACCGACGTTGATTTTACAATTTAAACGGCGGTTTTTTTGTAAGGACCGCCGTTGGTTTTAAAAATTTATTCTATAAATTTGTCGCTTTCATTCATTTTCGGTTTACATTTAAGGTTCCAAGTTCTTCCTCTCTCAGTCTCTCATGTCTCAAAGATAATAATTTGGATGTTTTCTCAAAGAGAAATTGAGCTTACTCGCATCAAATATATGTCCACAAGAAGAAGCTTGTCAACTAGCCTTCTCACTTCCTTGATCAAGCCTGATAGGACACTTAGTGCTTCTGAATACTCCTTGCTTTCCATCAAAAGAGATGCAAGCCTGGCCTCCACTCGCTGTCGAAGGAAAGTTCGCTTCTCAGGGAAATCTGAAGATCAGATGTGCCTGATCCTCTGCTTGATTTTCTTGCCTAAGAAGATCCGTCGGATTTATTGTGATAGCCTCTTCCTTTATCCGTAGAGCTTCAGAAGAAGAAGATGGGTTTCAAGAATGCGATAAAGAATAGAAATGGCTTCAGATGGCCTCTAAAGCATGAGCAATTGAATCAGTAGTTTCTGGGAGATATGATGAAGACATTGTCAATGCTTTGAACTACACAAGTCCTGCAGAAAGATATGTTAAAGAAACTGAAACAACGGCGGTTTTCTGTTCTACCGTCGTCTTTTCTCGTCGTCTATATTAAGTTACGATGGCGGTAGATTTATAATTACCGACGTAGATTATTTTGTTAAACGTCGTTAAGTGTACTACAACCGACGTGGATTTTAATTTTAAATTATAAATGGAGTTTTTTTTCCCGTATTCTTTCAGTTTTAGTTTTCAATTCCAAAGCGTGATAAATAGATTTTTCTTTCCCGAGGAAATTTAAAATGAGGGAAATTAATGTTCTAGAATTTGTAAACTAACACGACGCAATATTTGCAAATCTGTGTCATCTGTTAAGATTATGATGTGGAACAGAGTTCCATCTGGTAAGATTTCGTAACCCTTGGGATCTCAGACAAAACTGATTATGTCGGCGGTGTTCTATATAAACCGTCGTGGTTATTTCAATTCTTGTCATTAAGTAGATCTACCGACGTAGGATAAGAAAATCAAAGAAAAAAATTGTTAACAAAAATTCTTATTAAGACGACCGTTAAAATTAAAGGTACGACGTATAAAATGAATAAATACGACGATAAATTTTATTGTACGATTTAAAGATAACGTAGTAGAACTATACGAGAATGACGTCGATATATTTATATTTTCCGTCGTTGTAAATTAATTTAATACGGCGATATTTTGTATTTTAAAGCCGTGGATTTGTTTGTAATTATACGGCGTCTTATACGAAAACCTCGTCGTGTTATTTTATGAGTAAAAACGGCAGTTTTTATTGAAATCGTCGTCTTTACTTTCTACGTCGGTCGATTCATAACTTCTGCCGTTCTTTGTTGGCATTGATTTTACACTGAGGAAATCTGTTTCAAATAGACGTCGGTTGTTTAATTATGTACGTCGTTGTTTTTGAACAGCCATTTGAAACTCCATTTTTTAGTTGTCTAAGGTTGTATTACACGACGGTGTTTTTAGAACCGTCGTCTTTTTATAAACCACGACGGTTTTCACTTAGACCGTCGTTGTTTTCTGGTCGTCTTTTTCACTTTTTGTAGTAGTGCACCTCTGTATGAATACACTAAAGAAAGTACGTGATGTTCCAAAATGCTCACCTATCTAGCTAGCTATAATTTTTATTTTTATGTTTTTAAAGTAAATATAGTGTGGTATATATCATCCACACATTATAATATAAGTGGATATTTATTAATACTATAACTTAAAAGTGGGAAATATTAATTGTGTTGTCCACTCATATTTTAACACGTGAACTAACTATACCATGTGACTGTACTTCAGTGCTATACAATAATTTCTCCTAACCAGAACGTAAATATTTTTTCTATTGAATTAATATGAGCTATCGATATGTATATATGTGTTTGTATGTATAGGTACCAATGCTTCAAAGCATTGATGAAAGGGTATTGAAAATGATCTGCGACCATCTGAAGCCAGTGATCTACACGGAGAATAGCTATGTGATCCGAGCAGGAGAACCACTTGACTTGATGCTCTTCATCACACAAGGAATTATATGGACCTTTACAGGTACTAGTGCTGGCGATGGTTCTGTACAATTGAATGGCTCTTCTTCCTTGTCATCATCAACATCAATCACAAAGTGTCTTGAGAAAGGCGATTTTTATGGGGAAGAACTTCTAAGCCGAATTTCGACATACATCTCTTTTTCGGACCTTCCTATCTGCACCGAAAATGTGAAATGTCATACAAAAGTAGAAGCCTTTGCTCTGTTGGCCAAGGACTTGAGGAGGGTAGTGTCTGAATTCTGGTGGTATTTCCCCGATTTGAAGAATTCCGAGTTAAAGGAGAAATCGGCACTTTCTTCCCTGCGAGCAGTCCGTCAACGAAATCGATCAAAGAAGGAGGCTACACTGCCTCCTAAGTCTGATGCTGATCGAGAACAAATGCCCGCAAATTAAACTATATGCTTCATGTTAATTTATTGATGCGCAATATACATATATGAAATAAATTAAATCTTAACAATTTGCCTCTTGCCTTTTTTTAACGCTAGAACTATGCACACATGCTATTGAAAGTCACTGCAAATAGATACTGCCACGTGGCACATGCTTCAATTAATGCATGCCCAGCCCATGCATGCATAGATGTCGAAGTTACAACTAAGGTCCAAAATATCGATGATTTCTGAAATATTGGTAGTTCAAAAATATGAAATTTTTGATGAAAATATCGGGATATTATCGATATCGATAAAATTTGAATAAAAACTACGGAAATTGTAAGAAAAACTTAGAATTTTTTTGAAACTTTGTAGGATGTTTATTTAATCAATTATCTATTACTTTATTAAAAATAATTGGAAGGAAATGCATTGCTTGATGGGTTTAATTGATTTAAGTTGATTATATAGCAAGCTGACAAACACTGCGAGTGTAGAAAATATGTAGTAATTAATAATAAAAAAATTAAACACACCATAATCATTTATTTATATTGATTTACCTTTATCAAAGAGCATACGCCAAAATTCTATGGTGAACATTGCATTGCCATAAAAAAAAATGAATATAGCATAAGTCTACATCTGTCTACAACGAAATATAACCTCAGATTTCATCAACCAACCCAAAAAATATTCATCACTTATCAGCTTTTTATTTATTTATAGGAAACAATTATATATAACATCATATCAACTTTAAACATCAAAACATTCTCAAATTCAAGATATAATGACCATATTCCTT
Source organism: Prunus persica (assembly GCF_000346465.2). NCBI lineage: Eukaryota > Viridiplantae > Streptophyta > Magnoliopsida > Rosales > Rosaceae > Prunus > Prunus persica. The sequence continues at coordinate 11,580,268 of NC_034014.1, forward strand.
ATCTAAATCACATCCATGGCTACAGAGTTGAGACTAGAAACTTACCCAACTTCCACTTCAGCCTAATTGGTTATTTGAGTTCTTTATAGGTTCAGCCCAAGTCAAAGTCACATGATTTCTAAAGCATTCCCAACATACAAACAACACAAAGTGTTTTCCCAATAATTTATATTTATTCCAACTAAAAACCCAGAGGGGAATCCTACTTTGCTGCATCTTAAGGACCAAAAAGTGATTATACCAAAGAATTCCAAGACAAAAGCTATAGCTCAAAACACTAAATCATACAAATGTAGCTATTTATTGTTCAAAGAGTATTAATTTGAAATGACCAACTACAATAAAAGAAACATAAAGGCAGAGCTCAAATTGAATAACTATGAAACTTTTACAACAAAACACAGATCATTTGCAAGAGGAACACCCTCCCAATAATCGAGAGAGGAGATGTGGTCATCAGAGCCTTCTCGTTGTCACAGAAGGAGGAGAGGAGTGGCTGTGGAAGGAATAGACAAGTTAACCGATAACCTACAATCAACGGTGTGGATTATCTCACATGCCCCAACTACTCATCCAATGAACAGAATAGGTGGCGCAGCCATGAACTAGGCAGAGTGTGAAATTTCCCTTTCATTATGTTCTCTTCCCATTTTTCTCTTTTTCCTCTCCCTTATCTTAGGGACCACATTAAAATTATTGAGAAGAAAGTACTTGTAGCTTTCCAAAAACAAATTAGAAAATATTAAGGTGTCACATAAAAATACTAAATCAATTTATAAATCGAACTTTGTACACAAGGTCTTGGTCAGTCAAAATAATACTAACAATTAGTCTACCAAAAAAGCAGGACGCATTATTCTTCTCTGTATTCCATCAACTTTTCTAAAAGAACACAACTTTTCTAAAAGATTTTTGGCTCTGTTGTGAAGCAACGAAAAAGCATTTACTTGGTTTTTTATTTCTTTCCCTTTTTATATTCTTCACACGATATCAACAATCATTCATCTAAAAAAATATAATGCTCTTTAGAGCTAAATATTTTTCTTCCTAACCAAAAAGAAAAAGAAAAAAGAGCTTTTCTAAAAAGTAAAGTGAACCCAAGTATTTATTTTATGCAATGTGCCAGCTGCAGCAAGATTCCTAACAAATACAGGCTCTTCAGGCTATTCCCTTGTATTGGACTCTTGAAGGAGGTCGTTCATAATAGCAAGGTAGGTTCAGCTCAGTATTATCACTTGAAGCTTTCGGTTTTATATACCTCTTGTGCTCGCCTTCGCATGGTTTCTGTAACCTTACTTGCATTACTTACTATTTCTCAACTGTCCATATTTTATCACTCAATTTACTCCCTCAATTGATATCTATTTTTGAATTTTGAAGGATTATAGTACAACTGAAAATAAATTGCAAAATCGTAATATATTATGTATAAATATACCGAACTTGGCTACAACGTTTTATTTTGCCTTGTTAAGGAGAAGGACATTGTTTATTCTTGTGAAATTTTAATTTATTTTTGTAGACTAGGTTACATGCAGTTCACCCTTCATCCATTTTCTATTAGTTCTGTTTTGACAGACGTTTGGTTATGAAACCCTTTTACTTATCATCTTCAGTTTTCTATATATTTTCAGGACCAACGAAACAACATCGTCGTGCTCCAAATATTTCTTCTACTCTTATAGTTATGAAACCAGATGAGAGCTTTGTGAATCCCAACGAGAGTTTTGTGAATCCTGACGAGAGCTTTGTGAATCCTGACAGTTTTATCCAAAGGTTTAGTTTCTTTGCATTTGTTTTTTTATTTCATTTTACTTTATTTTTTTAATTTTATGTTATGAGTTTTTTTTTTTTCTTGATCCATCTTATTTTAAAGCAATTATTATAATTTTTATTGATCGATATTAAATTACTCTACTCTATGGGAAGGGTAATTCAAACTTAGAAGCAAGGGACCGAGAATAGTGCCCTGTAACACCCCTATTTTCCTTACATTAAACAAAAAAGTGAAGATAAAAAAAGGTAAACAAGTAATTAAGAATCATTACAAATTTTTATACTATTATATTCAAAATTTGAACATTTTGTAAATAATTTGGAAAGAGAAGTGCCACAATATCAAAATTTAATTGGTATATATAAAACTACATATTTTTTTATGTGAACATCTAGACGTTATTACCTTCAGACGCCATGTATTTTTTACTATCATTCCTTACTTTTCTTCTTGTTTACAATAACGTCTACACCGTAATAACGTGCCGACACTCCAATGAGAAAAGAACTTTATATATATATATATATATGTGTACAGTCCCCTTCCATTGAGGGATCCCTCAAATAAAATTATTTGAGGGACGCCCTTTAGGGTACCCTACAATTTTTTTTCCAATGATCCAAACCATCTATTTTTTAGGTCTTCATTCATAGATCATCCTAACAAAAAATTAGACAAATCGGAAACCATTTCGACATCCAATTGTGTCTTACAAAATCAATGAACACGGTACTTCAAGAAAATGCTAAAATTTCAATAACTTAATTGAGTGGTCAAATGATATCGGATTCAAGTGATTTTTTGTAGGGATGATCTTTGAATGAGTATCTACAAAATAGATGGTTTGGATTAGTGAAATACAATCCGTAGTGGGGCCTACAAGGGGTGTCTCTCAAATAAGCTTATTTGATGGATCCCTCAATGGAAGCTCTCTCTATATGTGTATACACTACTATTTAATGCTTATGTTATTCACTTAACAAAGTTCCGATTAGACTCAGCTAGTTGGTATTTGTATTATACCCTTTTATAAAAAGGCCTTTAAGAGAAGCCTCTTTGTTAATCACTTTTGATAGAGTTTCATACAAAAAGATAATATATGAGATAAAATAGTAATCAACAACTGCTGGGGAAAAATAAAATAAAATAAAATAAAATCCTTATCTTCCACTTATCTCTCGGCTTCACATGCATATAATAGTAGGCGTGAAATTTTTAATAATTATAATTGCTCCATACCATTGTTCTGAGAAATGTAACACTAGCCCAACTTCGCAAGGCCCAAATTATATCATGCGAGGAGTTTGTCCTCTAAAGTTATCCATGTTTAGTTTGTCTTTATTTTACATTCTAATGGCATTATATGCATTTATATCAGCACTGGGAAGAGGCCTCCCGCAAAAGGTGAAGGAAATTCAGCAAGTAAAAAATGGCCAACAGCAAAGGAAATTTTTGACCCACAGGGGCCTTTCCTTCCATTATGGAACAAGATATTTGTAATTGCATGTGTGATTGCAGTCTCATTGGATCCTTTGTTCTTTTACATCCCAAACATCAATGAGAAATACAAGTGCCTTGGTAAGGACAAGAAGTTGAGGACTGCAGCTCTTCTTCTCCGATCGCTCATGGACCTCACTTTCGTAACCCATATGGTACATCAGATTCGTGTCACGGCAAAAATCGTGGCCTCGGAGCAGGTATCAAGAAGAGGAAAGTCAGATTGGTTATGCAGAAGAAGAGAGTTGGTTAAGGCAATGCCCTGGTTTTCCATCCTAATTGACTTTCTTGCTGCTCTTCCAATCCCACAAGTAAGAGAGACGAAATTATTTGATATATATATATATATATGTATATGTAAATTAATTGATTGATTGTTGCTTAACACAAGAAGAAATGATCTTAGTCCAGTCCATTGTAATTATTTCTGTCATGCAGTTAGCAATAGGAGTTGTCTTTTTCAGAAGGAAAAGCTCTCAGTATTTTCGCAAAAGGAGGATTATGACCTTCCTTCTTCTCTTCCAATATCTGCCAAGGGTTTATCGAATATACCTAACGTATGAGGAACTTACAAGGATCAAAAGATGGGTTAGAGGTGCATTTAATTTTTTTCTATACATCCTCGCTAGTCATGTAAGTTTCGTCTCCCTCATCATAACTCAATTATTTTATGTTTTTTTGCCCTTGATGGAGTTGGATTATTTTTCTCCATTCAATTTTCCTATGTCATTCACTATTTTGCTTGTTTAATTAGGTACTTGGAGGTTTTTGGTACTTCTTTTCGATCCAACGAGAGACGTCATGTTGGCATCATGCTTGTAAAAGAAGTACTGAAACTTTTTGTGTCACTAATTATCACTTTCATTGCGATGATTATAGTCTGGGAGACGACATTACCACTTCAAGTAAAGTCAAATTCCTAAATAAATTTTGCCCATTAGATCCACCGAACTCCTCAATATTTGATTTTGGAATATTTGTTGATGCCCTTAAGTCGGGGTCAACACCTTTTATGCAAAAGTTCTTTCACTCTTATTGGTGGGGCCTGCGAAATCTCAGGTTGGCATTATACAAATCAATCACAATGAACAAATTTTCAGTTATTCCGCAGTGATTTTATTCAGTTTTGTTCAACATAAAGAAACACCAACTATGCTCATTATAAGATTTTTCTTTTTTATAAAAGACATTCTAACCTTTCTATACAGGCTATGAGAATTAGGGCTTTTCATTCCGCATGCATTTTGATTAAGATGAATAGTTGGAGCTTGAGATAGGATAAATATTTCCCACTCGTTGCATTGCCTCATTTTCTCTCCTATTTTGATAAGTTAAATGATGAGAGAGATAGAAACGAGATAATGAAACGGAAATAGAGAAATTTTACTTGTGAAATAAGGAGAAATAGTATAAAATAATAAGTGAATAGCTAGTGCGTGAAATAGGTTATTTTGTTTTTACTAGTTTACCCTCATATAACAAATAGTGCTCTCTTTTCTCATTATGTGCTGTGTATATAGCCATTGAATAGTGGCTGACACATTTTTTTTGACTCTTTAATTAATTGTTCTCGTTGCAGTAACTTTGGGACGAATTTAGAAACAAGTAGTTACGTGTGGGAAAACTGCTTTGCAATTCTAATTTCTGTTATTGGCTTGCTACTCTTTTTGTATCTCATCGGAAATGTACAGGTTGGGAAACAATCTTCCTTCCTAGATCTATTATTAATTGTTTTATTTATTTATTTTTGTTTAATAAATTATAATTTAAAGCCTAAGTCTCGAATTGTAATATAAGCTTGTTTGTGGTGGAACAGACGTATATACAGTTGGCAACTACAAAATCAGAGAACATATGCCAGAAGATGGCGATGAAAGACCTAGAGATTCAATTGTGGATGTCTAGAAATGGTCTTCCAGAGGATATGAAGACGGTGATTATGAAAAATGTCAAACAAAGACTGGAACAAGACAAAGATGCTGATGTAGAGAATATGTTCTCTATTCTCTCACAGAATAACAGGAAATCTATAAAGCGTTATCTCTGCATGGATACGTTGAAGAAAGTACGTAATATGTTCCAATACTCACCTCTCTATCTGGCTATATAATTTTATTTTACAAAGTATATCTCATCCATGTAATAGATTTATCGGTGAATATTTATCGATACTATTACCTTAAAAGTGAGAAATATTAGTATTGTCTGCTCATTATTCAACATATGAACGATTTATATCACATGTACAATTTCTCCTACCTTAGAATTAAATATTTCTTATTGAATTAATATGTACATATGTATAGGTACCAATGCTTCAAAGTACTGATGAAAGGGTGTTGAAAGTGATATGCAACTATCTGAAGCCAGTGATCTACTCGGAGAATAGCTACGTGATTCGAGCAGGAGAACCACTTGACTTGATGCTCTTCATCACACAAGGAATTATATGGACCTTTGCAGGTACTCACGTTGATGGTTCTGGAAAATTAAATAGTTCCTCTTCATCATCAACATCATCAATCACAAGGTGTCTTGAGAAAGGCGATTTTTATGGGGAAGAACTTCTTAGCCGAATTTCGACATACATCTCCTTTTCGGACCTTCCTATCTGCACCGAAAATGTGAAATGTCATACAAAAGTAGAAGCATTTGCTCTACTGGCCAAGGACTTGAAGACAGTAGTGACTGAATTTTGGTGGTATTTTCCCACTTTGAACAATTCAGAGTTAGAGGAGAAGTTGGCACTTTCTTCTGTTCGAGCAGTCCGTCGACGCAATCGAGAAAAGAAGGCTACAAGGTCTCCCAAGTTGGCTGCTGATCATCGAGAGCAAAGGCTCGCATATCAACGACTACATGCGTCCTGTTAATTTATCGCTACTAAGTATAAAATGTATAAATAAATAAAATCCAACATTTCCCTCTTGCCTTTGTTTAACACCATATCTACCCACACTTGCTATTGATGTTAGACTTGTGTGATTCCCTAAAACTGCTTACAATTGAAAGTTATTGTAATGGTGTGTTTACGAATTAGGAATTGGAATTCTTATCAGGAATTGAATTCCACTTATGGAGGATTCCTGCGTTTACTTCACATCAAGGAATTAAAAAGTAAGTGAGGCCATTGAGTGAGAGGTGGTATTCTAATTCCTGGAGAACTAACCCATTATGAATTAATCTTTTTTACCCATTATATCCTCACACAATTTTAAAATTTTAAAATTTGTCATCTACTTTAACCCAATAACGATGACATTTTAGTAATTAGTATCACTCCTACCCAAACTCCATATGGTTTAGTAAACAACTTCAATAGGAATCCGGAATCTAATTTTCCTCAATCCATATGGTTTAGTAAACAACTTCAATAGGAATCCGGAATTTAATTCTCCTCAATCCAACTCCTCTTCAATTTAGTTCATTCTTAATTCAATTCCCCCTAATCCAATTACGGATTAGCGAACATGCCATAAGTATACAAAGAGAAAAGGTAGGATGATGGTGGGAGATCATTTGTAGTAAATTGTTGTTTATTATATGTAAGATGTGTAAACCATTTTATTGTCTTAGTCCTGGAAATATGATGTTCTAATCCTAGGAGGACTTGAGTGATTTAATTGATTGTGGAATAGAACTCAAGCTTTTCGGATAACCACTTATATAGAACTTATTAAAGTAAAACACAAGTGTTAATAGAATTCCTAATACAATATGGATTGAAACAAACTTAGTCTAATGCAAATAGAATACTTGAAGGCTTCTTAATAGGCAAGGCATTCGAGTGATGCATGTATATATAGGGTTCCCTTCCCTTGCAGCTAAACACACTAAAAAACAGACTCTCACCCTATCTAGAGAAAAGAGAATTAAAGAGTTGCTTAGGAGAAGAAGATCCTCTATAGTTGTCATGGCTGAGCAAGGTTAGTATTTTAGAATAAAAGCCTAGTAAGGATTTACATGTGGTATCAGAGCTCTAGGTTTTTATTCTATAATCTAATCCATGTTGTAAACACAAAAGTTATTTTAAACATAATTGTTTATATCATAAGTTATATTAGCATGTAGTTTTCACCAATTTGCCTATCTTATTTGTTAAGTTATGATCAAGAGCATAAGGTTATTATTGTTATGCTGAAAAGGCTTTTGATCAATGATTTAAAAACTGTCATGCAGAATGAGTGAGCCACAACTGCTCAGGCCGAGTGAGAGGTTTTCATTCGACAGTTCTGTCAAAAATTGCATCCATATTCTTCGCCTTATATAGGGGTGGGCATCAATCAGGCCGATCTGACCAAACCGATCGAACCAAATCGTATTTTCTGGTTTGGTTTGGTTTTGACTTTAAAAAAGTCAACTATTTTAAAATCCGAACCAAACCGGAGTAGTTTGGTTCAGCTGCAGTTTTAAGCTTTGGAAAATTGTGCTAATCTGAATCGAATCATTTAAATATTAATTAATTATATATATATTAGTTTACGTGTCAATAGTTGAGTAGCTAATTAGATGTGTTAGTGTATACCCAACTTGAATTGGACTTGAAACAACTTACAACTCTCTCATATCTCATCTCATCTTCGTTGAATATGCAGCCCCATCTCAGCTCTTCTTCCTCACTCAACCCACTTGAACCCTAGAGAAGCCACCATTGATTTGAACCATTACAACCTCCACTGCTTCAATCGAACCCATTCTCACATCGCACAAACCTCGTCGGTGTCGTACCTCCATCGTCGGCGTAGCAGAAACCTCATCGGCGTCACATCTCTATTATCGGCATCGCACCTCTATCGTCAGCGTCACACCTCCATCGTCAGAGTCGCACCTCCATCGTCGGCGTCGCACCTCCATTGTCGACGTCTCCCCTCCAATGATTAAAACGTGCTCCTTTCAGATCTGATTCGAACTCTCAGGCAGAGTTCTTGTAAGGAAGCATCTGATTCGAACCTGTGTTGTGGTTAGAAGTAAGCATCTGTTTGATTAAGGAACCTGTGATGTGCTGTGCTATGGTTGCAAACAAGCATCTGTCTGTTTGATTAATTATTTGCAAGGAACCTGTGCTGTACTCCTCTCAGACTAGTCGGCTTTTGCTTCTCTGGAAACCCATCTATCTTCGTCATTACCAAAGTTCATATCTCAAACCAAGCCTGATGGATGAAGCTAACTCAGTGCCAATGATGGTGAGTTCTTCTAATTTATCTAATTTCTTTGCAGCTTATGCTTAACTAATTTCTATGTTTAGATAACCAGTTTTGCCAATCTGATTATACGTGATTATATTTGTTTGAAATGTTTTGTTCTTGATAAAGATTACCATTAAAACAAACTCATTCCTTAGCTTTGCCAATCTGATTATATGTGTTGTGCAAACCTTTTTCTTTTTCACTTTTCACATTGTGAATCACAATATGAACTGAAAAACAAGATGAGCAGATAGTTATTGATATGTATTTTGTTTGGGGTTTAATTTAGTATTAGTTGGCTTGATTAGATTGGTTATAAGATGCTTCATGCAAGATTCTGTTTTGGCTTTTAGTTCTGTACTTTGGCAGTATGAATGAAAATGGACATAAGGTATGAAAAAACCTAGGCTGATAACCATTTTTTTTTTTTTTTTTTTTTACTTTTTTGGATAATGGTGTGTGATAATTGTTGGGTTTTCTTTTCCTTATTTTTTTGTGTTTAGGATTTTTTTCATTTTTCATTTTTGTTCTTTTTTAATTTCCATGAGTTTGGACTTACTGCAGAATAAATTAACTCGTAAGTTTTATTACATTTGGGCTTCGCTAGCTCTTATTGTATGGTGTTTGTTTTTTCATGATCATAATGTTATGAAATTTATTAAGGTTTAGGATTTAGGGTAAAAGTGCAATTTTTCTGATTAATGTGCAATTTATTTAATGAGCAATTTGTCTGATTATATAGATGGAGGTAAACCAGGGGGTGGAAGAAGGTTTTGCTTCTAATCAGCCCATCACCTATGACTGAATCTGCACCAGCAATTGTGACCTCTGAAGCTCATACTAGTGCATCTGATCAACTTCCACCATTACCTTCCCAAAAAAAGAGAAAACCGACTAGGAAACCAAGTGAGGTATGGAATCACTTTGAATAATATCAAACTGGTAATCCTTCTAACCTATTAGGGTTAGATGCAAGTATTGCAAAACTGTTGACTATAAGTATGATTCAGCAACATGTGGGACATCAAGTTTGAGAACTCATATTATTAATATTTATGCAAAAAATACCCATATAGGGTGCCTGGTTCAAACCAAAAGCTCCTAACTTTTGCCAAGGACCAATCTGGAAGTATTACCACTCTTGGGGCAACGGGATTTAATAAGAAAGAATTTAGGAAAGCATGTCTTAGGATGGTTATTATTGATGAGTTGCCATTTAGTTTTGTAGATGGAGAAGGGTTTCGTCACTTTTGTAGTGTTGCATGCCCTAGGTTTATACCGCAATCTCGTAGAGCACTTGATAGAGATTTGCTTGCACTTTACTATGATGAAAAGCAACTTTTGAAAGCAAAGTTAGCTGCATATAGAGTCTGCCTTACTATTGACACATGGACTTCTGTCCAAAATATAAACTATATGGTTCTCACTGCACATTTCCTAGATGGTGATTGGATGTTGCATAAGCGTGTGTTGAATTTCTGTGTAATTCAAAATCACAAGGGTAGGACAATTGGCAGACTTATTGAGAAGTGTTTGATTGATTGGGGTATAGAGAGGGTACTCACAATTACCCTAGATAATGCATCTGCAAATGATAAAGTTGTATCTTATTTGCAAAGTAAGATGAAAGATTGGTCGAATGGAGGTTTGTTGTTAGATGGTGTCCATTTACATATGAGATGTTGTGCTCATATTGTAAATCTCATTGTAACCGATGGTTTGAAAGAGTTACATAATTCTGTTAAGAGTATTCGTGATGCTGTCATGTATGTAAGATCTTCCCCCTAAAGATTAGAAACTTTTAAATCTTGCATTGAAAAAGATAAGATTGATTGTAAAGGCTTGGTTGTCTTGGATGTGCCAACTAGGTGGAATTCCACCTACATGATGTTAGAAGCTGCTTTAAAATTTAAAAAGGCTTTTTCTAGGTTGGAAGATGAGGATGGACATTTTAAAAGCTACTTTGGTAGAGGGAATACACCACCAGTTGAGGAGGATTAGGCAAATGATGTTGTCTTTGTCAAGTTTTTAAAAAGTTTCTATGACTTTACTTTGAGGTGTAGTGCCACTTTGCGTGCCACAGCCCATACTACTTTTCATGACTTATTTGCAATTGATTGTGAATTGGCATAATTGAGTGTAGTAGGCAATCCTCTTCTATCTAACATGGCTCAAAATATGAAATTGAAATATGACAAGTATTGGGGATCACTTGATAGTGTGAACCAATTCTTGTCGATAGCTGTTATTCTTGATCCTAGGTATAAATTGGACAATTTATCAATGCATATTGCTGATTTGTATGTGCAAAATGATTCTTATGTTGCCGAGAAGACAACTAGTGTGAGAGATCTTTTTTTAAACTTTATGGGCTATATGAGACAAGTTTTGTTAGTAATCCAACTCAAAGTTTTAGTAGTCTACTACATCCTCAAGTATTAGCAACAACATAGTGACTGATAGTTCTAACTCCTCAAGCTTTGGAGGTGATAGGAAAAAGGCTATGAAGGAAAAGTGGAAAAAGAGACAAGAAGATAAAGAGGCAATGGTTTTATCTCATGAGATAAATAGATATTTGTCGGATGCTACAGTACAAGATTTTGAACACTTTTATATTTTAAATTGGTGGAGGGTGAATGCTTCTAAATATCCAGTTTTAGTGGCCATTGCAAGATATGTGGTTGCAATTCCAGTCTTTATAGTTGCTTCAGAATCTACTTTTAGCACGGGAGGGAGAACAATCAACTCATTTCATAGTTCCTTGAGTCCTGCTATGGTTGAGGATTTAATTTGTACACAAAATTGGTTGAAGTCCACTTCAATTTCTTTACAAGTTGAGCCCACCATTGAGGATATGAAATTTTATGAAACCATTGAGTCAGGTATATCTATTTTTCTTGATTGATTGCTTATAAAGTGTGAGTTTTATTGTGTTGAAGCTAAATATATGATTATGTATATTTCTTATATAGAAATGTGAAGATCAAATGCTAATGCGCTTGTGCACATTTTCACTGATTGATTCTCTATTGATGCACAACCTTACAGTTATGGTAATTTTATTATTCATTTCTTATTTTGATCATCTTGTATCCTAAAATTTGTGTTGATTGAAACTACTTTTATGTGCAGTATGGGGACATGCTGGAAACTGGGCAGCCTTTAATTAAATGAAAATTATGAACTTGTATTTTGGGCAGCCTTTCATTTCTTAGTTTTATCATCTTGTATTCATTTCTTTTGAACTTTAGAATATTTGTTTTGATGGAAATTGTGAACTTAAATGCATGCTGGAAACTGGACAGCTTTTGATTAAATGGAAATTATGAACTTGTATTTTGGGCAGCCTTTCATTTCGTAGTTCATCTTGTATTCATCTTTTATGAACTTTAGAATGTTTTGATGGAAATTATGAACTTAGATGTATGCTGAAAATTGGACAGCTTTTGATTAAATGGAATGTTGTTGTGTTAGCCTTTGATGGAATGGAATTATATAATGGCAAAATGTTAGTATTATAATTTATAATGTAAGAACAGGTTGAAAAATGCATGGTTTTGTAATAGGCACAAACTGGCTGAACCAATCCGAACCAAACCGATTACAAGTGGTTTGGATGGGTTCGGTTTTCATTATGGTTTCAGGTTAATCCGAACCAAATCGGACCGTTATTTTCTTATTGGTTCAGCTGTGGTTTGAGAGTAAAACCGAACCAATCTGGACCGTGCCCACTCCAAGCCTTATGTATGAATTTTCGTCCACATACATAAATTATACAGATTGATCACAAATTAATGGAAAAATTTGGACAGTAGACTGCATTAGCAAGCAAGTTTTCTCTATATCCACATATGTGAGTTTTCTTGCGCAGGAAGCTTGTGTAGTTTACTATTTGGGATTTTGGAACATTCTAACTTAAACCCACAGGTATAAGTTAAATGACCTCTCTATTGGGTTCTTCTTCGACATGAGCTTTTGATGACACCAACCTAGTAAGCTTCCTACAAATGTTGTCAATTGATTTTTCCAGTAACTCAAAACTTTCATCACACAACAAAGCCGAATCAATCAAATCACTTGCAACTTTGCAAAGTTTCGATCTCTTAACCAAAAGCAAACTGTCAACGCAATCGTTAACTTCTTTGTCATTCTTATCATATACTACACCGCACTTTGCACTTTGAAGCCATCGTTTCAATATGTACTTATCTGGCAAGTGCTCAACCTGCTTCATTTTTAAAAATGCTAGGATGAGTCTGCACGGAATACCCCAAAATTCAAATCCTTTATAGCTAGAATAAGTTTTATCGGCACCTTTATCATGCACAAGCTCCTTCATCAGTGTAACCCCCGGATATACCCACTCACTTACTTTGTACCTGCAGTAGGTCTCATCTTGCTTTACAAGTTTGAACAAGCACAAAAAGCTTCTGAAGTCTTCCTTATCAAACATTTCAAGAATTGCCTGAGTGTAAATAGGTGTCATTTGTTGTTGCATTGGTGTTCAAAATGGCAGTGGAGGTTTTTCATTGTTATCAACATAATCAGCCATTAACTCCTTGTGCCTCCATGAACCAAGAACTCTTTCAAAATGTAATATGAACTCCATCGATGTGTTTTTCTGGTTAATATATTGTTTGGAAAATGAATGACAACTTTCAACCCCGTTGACTACTTGACATCCCAGCCAAAAACACACGTTTACATATGATGGAACCCAATTATCCTGCAAAGCATGAATTGAGCTCAGCCACGGATGGTCTTTCAGCCCATAGTTTGTGATGATTTCGTCTCATTTCGCATCAAATTCTTCTTTTGATCCATACCCCATATGCATTTGCACATTTTCGAAAAACATTCTTCAATGCTAGGTTTCTTCATAAACTTATTCAAGATATGCCATATGCAATATCTATGGAATGTTGTCGGGAGAGTTACAACAATTGCCTTTGACATGGCTGCATCTTGATCAATGATGATAATTTTAGGTGGCTCACCTGGCATGGCTTTCTTGAATTCCTTGAACAATCATACAAACAAATTTGTGGTTTCACTAGTTAGGAATGCACAACCAAACAACACTGTCTGTCAATGGTTATTAATGCCTAACAAAGGTACAAATACCATCTCATAACAGTTCGTGTTGAACGTCTTATCAAATACCACCATATCTCCAAAAAAAACCCATAAGCTCGTCTTGACCTTGTATCTGACCATAAAACATTACTCATCCTTCCTTCCAAATCTACATCCATCTTGAAATAAAATAATTCATTCGTTTCTTGCTCAGCCAAAAAATGCTCCTTAAGCAACTCTGCATCATGCCCAATCACCTCTCTACGCATGTTCCTTACATAATTATAGACATCTCTCTTAACAAACACAACATTTTCCAATCCCCTTACTTGCACCTTAAGAAGGTTTACCTGTTTATGTACATGGATATTAACTTTGCACATATGTGCACTATAGACCTTTATAGACTCTGTTAAGTTATGGTGAGATCTCAATAGATGGACTTTATCAACTGTAGTCATGTCATGGTTGTGTACCTCATTGAATCCTACAACAAAGTACTTATTCTTATTTTTTACCTTCAAAATAGCAAGTTTAGCCTTACAACCAATTCGAGTACAACCTCGTTGTCTTCTCTTACGACTAACATTACTTGTCAACAAATACCCTTGTTTACAACATACATATTCTTTCCTTGTTACCTCTCCTGTCAATGTGCACGTTCTCACTGTAGAACATCGAATGCCGAATCCGGTTTTCGAGGCATACATATTATAGAAATTGAATACATCCTCACAACAATCAAATTCAAGTCCCAATTTTGGTTTGAACTCCGAACTTACTTCCGGTCTCACTTGTCCTTCACACTCCATTTCACAATTCTTGCAATTTAACCTTGAATATCACATCACCACCATCATATCAACATTGGCACACGCTTTCAAAGAGCTTTCAAATATATATTAACTAACATACAATATGCAAATGAGTCTCTAGTGAAAGATTAAAGAATCTACATACAAACTAACGTAACTCATGCTGATGCCCAATACTAAAATTGACAAATACAGTATATCACTTAAGTGATTTCTAACTTCAAAATTTCAACAAATATGACAATGTCGCCCTTTTATATCTGGACGTCAACCCCAAAAACTTTTCATCTTCCTCAACCCATGTTTCGACCATGCTCAAGGATTTCAAAACCAAGAGAACATAACCACAAGGGTCGCGGTCACCAGTTTCCAACTCAACACTAGTTTTGACGTTGCTCAAGGATTGACGAATGTTCCGACTGAAAAGACCAAACCACAAAGATGAATATATAAAATCGAAGATTGCTTTGTTTCGCCTGAATGAGATAGCCAAAAAAATGAGGGCGCTCTTCAGTGTTCTTCTTCCAAGCAAATAAGGAATTACAGGGGTGCTCTCTCTTCGGCGTTAGTGTTCTTCCTCAATTAAAGCTGATAAAAAAATTGGCCTCCTAATTGAATAGAGTGAACAACTGGTTTTGAGGGGACGTTTGTTTTGGTCGGAGGAGAGAGAAGAATGCATCGTTCTAATACACCAGTTTCACTTACAATTGCTTTTCACGCAGCCGTTAAATTAGATCCAACGGTGTTCTCATGTAATATTCTCATATAGGTGTTCTCACTAGATAACCGCCCCACTTTCCTTTGTCTTTTGCCATGGCAAATGGGTAGAAATGCTTTAAAGTTAATCCCTTCAACTGCAAGCTTTTCATAATATATTTGAAATTGCCACATGGTAATAATAGATTGGACAGATGATGCAACGAAAAACGTTTTTGTTTGTCCGCTGGATGCAACGAAGATCATGAAAAACTTCACAACATAAATCGAAGACAAAAAAAGGGAGAGGAGTGAGTTAATAAACCAATCCAATCTCACAAATTAATTTATACAACGCCTTGTATCTCTCTCTCCCTCCCTTCCTCTCTCTCAAATCGACGCGGCGTCTGCCAACGAAGAGCAGAAATCGACGCCACCTCCAGCCTCCCAGCTTCTCCTCTCCAACAACACCATCACCTAAACCACCAGGTTTTTATTTTTTTAATATTTTTTAATTATTTCTTTTCAAATTCATAACCTTCAAATCTTTGATAAAATCTATTTTAGTTATTAATTAAGAGTTAGTTTAATTACAAATTAATCAAACAATCTTTGGGGACAACAACCTTGCATGAGCATCTATACTATAATAGCCTTGTATTCTTGCAAGTATTTTATGTGATTTTAACCCTATTTGCACAGGTACTAAAAATCCTATTACATCCAATTGCAAGCAACAAAATAGACGAACATAATGCGTCAAGAAAAGACTAAAATAACAAGCATCCAATTGAGTGGTCAAACTGTTTCGGATTCAAGTGAATTTTTGCAGGATCTTTGAGGGAATATCTAAAAACTAGATGGTTCGGATCATTGAAAAACAATGTGTGGTGGACCCTACAAAGATGTCCTCAAATAAGCTTAGTTTATATATAGGGCTAACGACAAAGACTCCCTAAAGGTTTGGGGTCATTCTCAATATGGGTCATGAGTTTCAATTTCATCAATTTACACCCCAGTGTTTTAAACTCTGACCAATTTAAATACTCTGTTAAGTTGACCGTTTGGTCAAACGTTATGACGTGTACACTGTAGGACCTACCTATTTATTAATCCATAAAAAAATGATAAAATGATTTAAAAAAATATTTAAAAAATTAAAAAAACCCAGCCCCTCCCCTGCCCAACAACCCAACGCCCACGGGTTCACACACCCTCTCTCGCCTACGAACATACAACCACAGCGGCATCACATACAACTAATTTCTTTTCTGTTCAAATTAGGGGGGTTGTTTAATCCCCAAATTCATGAACTATTGGACATCTTTCTTCTCTCTTTCTCTCACCTGCCTCACTCTCTATTGGTTGACCACTTTCTAGATCTGATGCCATTGTCCCTTTTCCCTTCTCTTTCTTATTTTTCTATTTGCCTGTTGTTGAGGCCCAAAAAGTCACGAGAAGCCCAAAGACATTTAAAGTCCAATATAACATATAATGTTGGTCATGCGTTAATCCAAGCTGTATTTTGAGAATTAATTCATTAAATAAATATAGAAATAGTGTGCATGTCATGCCAAGCCAATAATACATTTTTCATATGTCAATCACCTATCAAGCTCACATGAACCCAAGTCATGTGGTTTACTGTACTTGCACGAGGGATTGTGGTGTTGAAGGTTACGGAGGTCCACAAGGCCCATAAAAGCTTTTGGATAAAGGAGACTTTGGGTTAACTATTTGGGAGCACCAAAATTCAAGCTCATTGCTTGGAGTTCTCCAATGTGGGGGAACAAATGAGATATCCTTCAAGCATTCCCTATTACCCTCTGGAAACAAGCCAATTCTGACACCTCACTTTACCCATAGGAAATAGTCATTTTTCAATGCCTAGTTTTGCCTGTTAGAAATAATAATGTCTCAATGCTTCCTTTTACACGTTGGAAATAGAATGGTTTCATCACCTCCTTTTATCCATTGAAAATAAAGGAAAGCCCTTGCTTTCTATAAATTAGAAGCCATGCCACAAGTAGAGAACGACATCTCTTGGTTGCTCAAGCACCTTAGCAACCATCATACTACCTTCCTTCCTCCCTTCGACTGTTGCAAGCATTCCAGCAGCAATCCCAGCCATTCCTCAGCTATCACAACCATTTCTTCCACTTTCTTAGCCTTGAAATCCTCCATCTTCCCTAGCTTTTCTTTCCTCCTTATACCTTTCCAAGCTATAAACACCATAGCCTTCAAGCCTCAAGTTTTTCCTTCCATCATCCTTATCTTGAAACTCTTAAATCACCATAGCCATGGCCACAAATAACAAATTATGAACACCCAAACTCAAGCATATCCAACACCAAGCCAAGCATATGCATTCTCATTTGCTAAACTTGTGGGTCTTTAGCTCTCACTCTAAGCTCTCATGCCAAGCTCATACAATCTCGGTTCAATATTAGTGACAGGACTCGACCCGAATTCCCCCTTGGAACTCGTGTCGAATCTTGTTACATAATCCGACACCCGAACAATGTCGGACCCACTACAAACTTTAAACATCTCACCCCTACTTTTAAGAAAAATGGGTCGAGACTTCTACCAAAATTTCGGCCGAGTCTTCCAGTAAAATGGACTTTTCCAAAATTAACACCTGCAAATAATGACAATCTAATAATCTCAACTGGCAGCATACACAAATGTCACATGGCTTATGACCTCAAATTCAGTCATATGTGGGAAATATCAGAGCAACTACTGGAGTTAAATTTACAAAGTTAGTTTCCAAATAAACAACGAGAATGGCAAATAAATTTTCCTACTAGGTAGAACTACTAGGATTTCACCGATGCCAGAGTAGCTTACGTGGACGTCCGAACTCTGAGCTATCTACATCCTGGGGACGCAAAACAGTAAAAGCGTGACTGGACAAAATTTTTTTTTTTCTTCAAAGTAATTATGCAGAACATACTAATCCCTATGTTTTCGTAAACCTTTGAAAACTTACTAAAACACAAGCAAATTTACATATGAATAAAATGTAGGTAAACCAATCTCGTAACGAACTGGAAAGTAAAGTTTCAATTAATACAATATGGTATTTCAAACAACATTTAAATCCCAAAATATCGAGTAACTCAAAAATATAACTCAACAAAAATCAAGTTTCAAACCATTCTTGGAATTCAATAAATCAAGCAAGCTTAAAATACAATTCAACCGAAATCTAGTCTCAATCCAATTCATACAAAAACTCTCCACCCAAGTATACCTATGGGGAAAATTGGCCAACCCTGTGTAGTATATCGGTAGGGTGGCAGGGGAAAATCCTGGGGAAAATCATTGGCCTGACACTTGCATTTGTGATACGAGTATAAGCAATAAACTAAGGGCAACCGAGGAATGGGGAAACTGGTCAACCACCTGTGTAGACAATCGGGCTGGTGGCGGGAGAAAATCCTAGCCGGACACTCACGTAAGCAGGTAGAGGCAATACATTGGCCGAACACCTACAAAATAACCTTACTGTAGATACAGGCAAACAATTGGCTGGACACCTGCGTAGTCAACACAGGTACATGCGATATACTCTGGCTGGACACCTATAGAGTAGTCTCTATATAGGTACAAGCAATCCTAGTCATGTGCACAAACTCTACCGAAGGCAACCGTTATATTCTTTTCCACCGGCAACAATTATACTTTTTCGAAGGCAACAAATAACTTTCGAAGGCAACCGGGTGGGGTGTGTTTGAAATCCACTGCTTTTGACAATTAAACATAAAAACTCTCTTTTTCTTTTCTGTTGTTAGATATGATATTTTATATGAATATGCTTAGGATTAGGAATTTTCTTTACTGTTTTTTGTAATTATTTTTTTTTCTTCCTATTATTAACTTTCATTTAGTTATTCTTGAAGCATTTTTTTTCTTTCCTATTGTTAGATCTGATATTTTGTATGAATATGCTTAGGATTATGAATTTTCTTTCCTATTTTTTGCACCTTTTTTTTTTCTATTATTAACTTTCATTTAGTTATTCTTGAAGCATTTTTTTTCTTTCCTATTGTTAGATCTGATATTTTATATGAATATGCTTAGGATTATGAATTTTCTTTCCTATTTTTGCACCTTTTTTTTTCTTTCTATTATTAACTTTCATTTAGTTATTCTTGAAGCCTTTTTTTTTTCTTTCCTATTGTTAGATCTGATATTTTATATGAATATACTTAGGATTATGAATTTTCTTTCCTATGTTTTGTACTTATATTTTTTTTAAATTTATATATCAAGGTATGATATCTTTATTAAAATCTTTCTTTATTATTAGATTTCATAAAATATGTTTTTATATTTTAATTTATATATTCGTTTTACTAATTAATTAATTCTTGCCTTCAAGTGTCAAATATTTCTTCAAGCGAGGCAATCCAGCTACTCTTTTCAAAATGATGGTTTTAGAATATTTAAAAGCCATACCTAAATATTTCCCTGAACATCCAGCTCAAGCATATATATGCATACCATGCCCAAGTTTTTGTAGCACATTTCCTTGTATGTATATAGGGGTCGTTTAGCATGGCGAACTGTCATGGATTGGTAAAAGTATGGAATAAAACCTTCGCACGTGTGATAAATCATCGTCTTAAAACTTTTCCTTGTATGTATATAGAGGTCATTTAGAGATGGCTTAAAACATGTTGGAAAGATTTTAATACTAATACTTGGAAAACATTTCAAAACTCTTGATTACAATTGTGCTACGCGCGACTTTCTACAAGGACAGTTAGCTGTTTACATTATTTAGTAAAGTCTTCCATTATTATAGTTTAGCATGAAGATGGACCGAAGGTGATGCATTCGTTTATTAAATGTCGCTCTCGATCGCACGATTGGACGGTAATCGGTTTACTTAATTCTAAACTCATTGATTCGGAGTATCCGGGACTCCGATTCTCGATCTGAAATTCCTACATGATCCTAGAGGTGCATAGAATAACATATTTGAAAATGGGGTCAATCCAAAAGTCCGAACATATCGTACCTAGATATCGCCTAATAGGCGTAAATCCGTTCGACTGTCAAACGATAACCAAATTTGAATCCGAGCATACCGTCGTGCTTGGGACGACATGGGGAGTGTTTTTGAATAAAATGGGTAGCCATCGAGTGGCCCAAGCTCCGACATTTTGTGGGTGACTTGAGAAAATTTCGGCTACGGAAAATTCTCGAAGCGCCAAACAATACCTATATACCAACACGTTCATACTAACAATGGGAGCATTTTGTATTCTTGGACCACAGCCAAAAAGTGGCTGGAGCTAGCCAGATCGAAGCCGGAACGGTACAGTTTTGACCGAAACTTCCCAGCCTTGATGCGGCTGCAACAACCACCAATGGTGTCGCGCAACCTAGAGGAAAGCAAGAGGGATAAGAGAGCTACTTGATCCAAGTGGTGGTGTGACCAGAAGTGGCTGGAAAAGTCGGAATTTAATTATTGAGTGGGATGTGGTATTCTAATTCCTAAAGAACTGACCCATTAGGAATTCATCTTTTTTACCCATTATATCCTTACACAATTTTTAAATTTCCAAATTTGTCATCTACTTTAACCTAACAACGAAGATATTTTAGTAGTTGGCACCACTCATACCCTAATCCCATATGGTTTAGTAAACAACTTCAATAGAAATCTAGAATATAACTCATCTTAATCCATATAGATTCTAGATTCCTTGCCACGTGTGATGAGCACAACCTATGATTGCACATGGGCAACACATACTCAATTGCTTTATGCACATCGCCTCATCCCCATCCATCAGTATTGATGTGGGCTTCTTGACTTTCATGGAGGATATGAATGTCTCCAATAACTACTTTTATGTTCCAAAGGTCTTGTCAAGCAATATGGCACAACCAACACTTGCTCGGTGGTTGTTTAAACCAACAAATAACACGAGAGGTTGTCAAACATATTGGTTTTGTATATGTTGTCAAATATGAGGATGTCTCCAGAGTCAATATAATCCAAAAGTGAAGTAGAGTCTTTCCAAAACAAGTTAGCAAGCCTATTCTCCTCATCTCCACTGAACTTAAAAAAAATTCAAGATCCACTGTTGCTTTCGCTTTCATGTAGGTGACTGTAGCTTTAGTGTCATTGTCTAACAATATTTCCCTACGTGATGCATCCAACTTCTTCCTTAAGGATTCAAGTCCTCAGCTCATGCATTGATGGAGGCTTAAATCTTAAACCATATGCGGCAATCCCTTCCACCATAGGTAACCAAAATGGATCATTTCTTTCTTCTTGTTTGTATACTGAATTTAATGTACTTTGCCGAGCTTCTAAAGTGACAAATCTATCCATTGGTCCTTTTGATTTAGGTTGTGCTCTAAGAGCCTCATCACTGCAACACTCCTAGTACCGGGAATTCCATATTCTTTATCTAATGAAGTTTCCATACTCTGAGCCCCTCCTTGTGGACCATCCCCAATCTCTCCAAGCATTTCATTTTTCTTTCTTTTTTCAAGCTAAATTTTTTTCAAAGTTGTCGCACACTCTTTTTTCACATGCTCAGGAACTTTCTTACATGGTTGCATATCATGATGAGTTTGACCCAAATGATGCTTAAGTCTAAAAATTTCTCCACTACATCTTTGATCAAAAAATGTGCATCTCAAGGATTTTTTTCCCCCCTCTATTTCTTTTGCATACTTCCATGCATGATCTTTTTGATTCATAGCTATAAAACAATACCATTAATATTTCTAAGATACAAGTATGATGCATGTACGTCAAATTTCTACTATATTACATAAACGAATAAGATAATAAATATATTTTTAAAAAAAATTGAAAAAAAAATTATACGGAACTTCACATTACAGTTGCGAAGAATTAGAGAGAAAAATAAAATGGCTTACTTGCAGTCGAAAGATGAAAAGAATTCTTGAAATTAATGGAGATTATCTAGTAATGGTATAAATTAGGGTTGTACTATACAAAATATATATACTAGCTCCTTGGCACATGCTCACGCATGTGCCAATTTGTTTTTGTTTTTTAAATTATTATTTTTTTAGTATTAAGAAAAGATAACATGGTGGGTATCTGATTTCGTTTTTAATTTTAATTTTTTAAATATAAAAATGTGAATTTACCATATTATCCTCATTTAATTAATAATTTCAATTCTTAATGTGTTAATTAACCAAGGGCATTTTCTGGTATTTTGAATGTTACACCATTCTCTGGCTTTTGCTTTATATATATATATATATATATATATAAGTCCATGTGTTAATATATTAATTTAGAAAAGAAAAAAAAAAGGTAAGTAGAATAAAGCTATAGCCGGCTGGATTTAGAAAAGGCAAGAAAGATATTAATTCTTCTATCCTTAAGTTTATTACAATAAAGGTAAGAAAAAAAAAAAAAACAGAAACTTGCGTTTTTTTTTTTGGGCTAACGACAAAAGACACCATGCTGGTTTATGGTCATTCTCGAATTGGACCCCACAGTATCAATTTTATTAATTTATGCCCTGACGTTTTGAACATCGTCCAATTTATCCTTCCGTTAAGTTGACCAGACGGTCAATCATAAACTGCTTACGTGGCACTCGTAGGACCCACCCCACCAGCGCTTTGACCATTCCGCGCATGCCAGCTAAAGGGCAGTTTTGGGTTTCGACAATTCAAAATATAAATTTTTTTTTTTTAAAAAAAAAAACTGAACATCGTGCCCAAAATTGGGCATGCTTTGCAAGAAGAAGAGATTGTAGAGAAAGTCCCAAATTCGTGCTCAACCCTAACGTAAATCCTAAATTTCCATAGCTAAGAGCTCAGATCTACGATTTCGAAGAAGTGAGCCGCCTAAAAGGTGTGTTCGAGTGTATTGGCTCCTTAACCCGAAAAACGAAGGACAAATGGAGCACAAGGTGATGGTGTGTTGGTGTGGTAAGAATGCGAGAATCCGAACCTCTTGGACAATTTCGAATCCTGGGAGGCGATTCGCTGTGTGTGCAAAGGTAAAAAACTGAATTTGGTGCAAATAATTAGATTTTGAATTGTAGCAGGTGCAAATATTAATTTACATAGTGGGTTTTGTGCAAGGTAGAGGAGGTTGTGATTTCTGGGTTTGGTATGATGTGGAAATGTATGAAATGTCTAAAGTTGTGATTCCGGGGTTGCTAAAATCGCTCGATAAGTTGGAGAATTCACTAGCAAAGGCTAGACGCAGAGAGAAGGTTCTTGGGCAGCATTGGTGGTGTCGTTGATGCTTATTGCAATGTTCTTTTTGGAAGGAATGGTGGATCACATGGACTGAAGCTGAAGACTTTAGAATTGGCATGAAATGGGGTGTTTTAGAGATGCACTGTGCTTTTGGTATGGGAAGTATTGTGCTTGTGGTGTAATGTAGTGTGCTTTTGGTATGGAAAGCAATGTGCTTTTGGTTATGTAATGGGAATGAACATTTTGCATTTTGGTTATGTAATGGGAATGGCTATGTAATCTGTATACAATGTGAAATTTTGGTAATGCAATAGCCTGTTCATTCCAACAACTTGTTTGTACAACATATGAGCAAATTCATTTTCACTTGCAGCATTATAACAAAATAGGCTACATAATAACACATCCACTTGCAGCATTACAACAAAATAGGCCACAGAACAACATTTACAACCTTCCAAAATAACACAACCTGTGCTCCAAAAAAAAAAAAAAAACCTGTTTTCCAAAAAAACAGTACATGTTTTCCACAAACATAGTACCTCTTTTCCAAAAAAACAGAACCGATCTTACAAAATATCACAAGCTATCTTCCTAGGTATGCTGGGATTCGCGAAGAGCAGCACCTTACGATGTTCATGACCAATCGGATCCTGACGTACCAGTAGGTACCAGAGGAGATCGCTATGATCGTTCATTGGCGCAGAGACGCAAATTGGAGATTTCATCCCCTCCGCTCTAATCGGAACCCTTTTTGCGATACGTAACGAGATGAATACAGAGGTTAAATGAGCATCCCACACCCAAAAGGTGCCCCACATAGGTCTTTCCCACCTGAATAATCCTAATCTTTGATCAAATTCTCACGTGTTATTACGTTACGTATATAAGCAATAACACCGGGGGAATAATTGAAACCAGCTAATAAAGGTAAAACTGTCTAATGCTCAAAATAACCAAACCAGCTAGTAGAACACAGACAAGTGTGCAAGACCATCATCATTCCTTGCTCAAGTCTAATGCTCCCACAACCACAGGTCGTTTCCTTAATAAATAAGAATTGCCAGTTGAAGCTTCAATTGATGCAGGAGGGCAGATCCAGTTGCAAGAGAGGCAGATCCACATGCAGGATGGGCAGATGTTGAGGATGGAGCAGTTGAATCAGTTGGTGGTGCATTTGAACTTTCAGCTGCAATGGTGACCTTTCTCTTCCATTTTTCTTTATGCACAGATCTTGCAGGCTTAACTCGCCTTGTTTTTATACTGGGACTAGCTTCACTTGTTTAAGTAGTTTGCTTGGATGAGGCAACAAATAATAAATTGTTAGTTGCGTCATATTCCAAAAACATTAAAATTTATAAAATTAACAAATGTTCATCCTTAGATGTTTACCTCAGCCTTCCTCTTTTTGATTTTTATTTTTGGGGGGAGATTCCTATGACAAGTCCTTTTATTGTGGCCCTTTCTTTCACATTGGCCACCTCAGTGAGTCATGAACTTTTATAACAACATTGGCCTTTTTGGTGCATTCACCTGCTTCCTTCCTTCTAGCCTTTCTTGGCCTTCCAGGTTGTTTGGAGTATGAAGGAGGCACACATGGTGGCATATTAGCTCTATCCCACAACTCCATCCCATTCATAGGATAGCTGCCACTCCATGAACACAAGGCCAACCAATCAAATCTCATTCTCTACAAGAACAGGTCCTCAAATCCAAGTCCACAATATACTGTGAAATCCCACCACTACCAACTTGAAATTTTCCTCCACCTGACCACATAGTTACACAACCACCTGCTTTTGCTTTATTAATCTCTACCTTCTTAAAAATCTTGGGGCAAATTTCTTTTGTCTAATTCTTCATTTTGTCCATTTTGCCTTGTATCCTCCTCATCAACTTACACCTAACTATCTCAAGCATGGTTAGTATTGGCTTATCTCTACATGCCAATATGAATGAGTTGAAGGACTCACATATATTGTTTAAAAGCATATCACACTTCACATGATTGCTGAAGTGTAATCGAGACCAATGTCTGAGAGGTTTTTCTGGTTCAGTCAGCTAAGCATAAGCATCCATATCAAGGTTTAACAGCTCTTCTATCTGTCTTGCAAACTGTGGAACAGTTGTTGCTTTTCAGTACCCCAGAATTTTTCAAACAAAGCTTTCCCTTTGAATTGTAATATGAAGTTGGTGAACAAATGTCTTGCACAAAACCTGTGTTCACTATTAGGAACAACTTGCTCAAAAGCTGGTAATAATCCTTTTTGCTTGTCTGATATGAAAGTGTATCCAAACTGGTTAACAATATCTACATCCTTTACCAGCAATTCCAAAAACCAAACCCATGAGTCCTTGCACTCAGACTCAACCACTGCATATGCAATCACTCATGTTTCATTATTAGCATCTATACCAACTGTTGCTAAAAATTGCCCTCCATATACACCCTTCAAGAAGCAGCCATCCAATCCAATAATGGGTCTGCATCCAGCAATGAACCCTACTTGACATGCACCTAGGCACACATATAACCTTTGAAACACTTGATGACTCAATTGTTCATTGAAATCACATTGAACTTTGGTTGTTGTTCCTAGATTGGTCTTCTTTAACTCTTCACAATAATCTCAAATTCTAGAGTATTGTTCTGTGTATATTCCCTCAATCTGCCTCAATGCCCTCTCTTTTGCCCTATAAACTTGTTGCCTAGAAACTCTAGTGTTATAATCCTTCTTCACAGTCTCCATGAATGAGCTAACTGGCCAACTTGGATTGCTTTTCAATGTTTCCATATATTTGGCACTGAGCCAACTAGACTTCACAGTGGGGTTCTCCCAAACAATACCACAAGTGTGTTCACCCTTATATTTCTTAACCTGCAAGGTCTTCTCATGCTGCATTTTGGAAGCATATATCTCCCATGGGCAATCTGAATATGCACAAATTGCCTTTAGCTTGAAAGCCTCACTTCTCACTAATACAACATCCCTATTCCTCTTTATAAATTGTTCTCTCACAGCCGATCTAAAAACTTTACAATCACTGAACTTCATCCCAACCTCAAACTGTGGATCTGCCATGTCAGTTGCCGGATTGAACTCTGGCTATCTATCCGTCATTGGAGTGTCATTATCAGAGTCATATTTAGGTTGCACATTATCAGAATCATACTCCTCTGAATCCAGTTCAACATCTGCAGCCCAATCCCAAGATTCAACCCCAGCTTTTGTAGACTTTGGCTCTTTTCCTTTTGCCCCATCTCCAACCCACTCAGTTTGTTTGTCCACCCATTCATCAAAATCGACATCATCATCATTATCATCACAACTGAAGTTGGGGTTTGCAAAATCAGAGTCAAGACTGTTTGTTGACTTCTCCTCATCATCACAGATTGTGGTCCTTTTTCTTGCTTTTCTTGTCTTCATTGGATAACATCTTGATAACTTGCTCTTTTCTACACTTCCTTCAACAACCTCTTTCTCAACTAGTCCCTCAGTCACTCTATTGGACCTTTGATCTTCTTTATCACATGTCTTTTTTACATTTTTGCACCTCTTTTTACCAAAAGCTCTTGCCCTCCTTTTCCCAAAAACAGAACTGACTTTACTTTTCCCTTTGTCTACAGTGGCAGAAGATTCCCTCTTAACAGCTCTTTCTTTGTCTTTTTGCACAGCAAAAGATTCCATTTCTATTGCTTTTTCTTTGCCTTTTTCAGAAACACCCTGTCTTGCACAAGATTCCCTTGGCTTTTGCGTACCCCCACCACTTTGTTCCCCATTTGGGTCTTCATTGAGCTCTTCTATCACCACACTTGTTTTTTTTTTTTGTTGCCTCCATTGTTTGCATTTCCCACCAACAGGAACAATAGCCCCATAATTGTCATCAAGCTCCTCAATCACAACTCTTCTATTAGGCACAATATTAGCTTCTATATCAACAAACAGATTTGATCCTGATTAACTATAAAACCAACCCCATGATGTAGGAAGATGTCTATTAGCCTTGCCTCTGATACAAATACAAGCATGTCTATGACATCTTGATCATTAAGCTTTGTTAGGCCACCATTGCTATAGATATGGATACTATACCAGTAACTAATCACCCCATCATAGCCTAACTCCCTCACTAATTGTCTATCTCAGTCATTGACATTTTATCTTTGTCACAATAATCAAGCTAAGCTACACTGCCAAAAGCATAACAGTTACCACAGATTTGACCACCATGGTATATTCGAATAGAAAACAATTCAGGATCACCTACATATTACATGTCCCAAACATGGGTTATTTTCAGTTCAAACATAAAACACAACACAAAACACAGTATTCAAACATTACACAGAAACCATAACTCACTTTTCAATTATTTTTAGTTTAGGACCATTATACAAAAGGCCAAATTTTTATTAAAAAACCCTTTTCACACCCTTCCACCTAACACTTTTGCCTTATTAAAAGCAGACGCTTAGAGTATTAAAGGTAGACATTGCCAGCACATGCTTAGCTTGAAGGACCACCTATATTCGAAATCTGTAAGAAGGCCACTTATATTCGACAAAATCTTTCATACTTCTCCCACTATTCCACTAAACCCTATAAAACACAACATTCAAACCAGAATAACCCATACGACCTCTAACCCATTCAACCCAGATATCCCAAATCACAAAAATTTAAACCAACTTACTGTACGAGGGATGCGGAGCGCCTGGAGCCTTGAAATCCCAACTCATTTCTTCTCACTTCTTCAAAATCGTAGAACTTGCTATCAGCTATGGAGATTTAGGATCAGGTTAAACTGAGGTTGAGGATGAACGACGGTTTGGGGCTTTCTCTTCGATCTCTTCTTCTTGCAAAGCGTGCCCAATTTTGGGCGCGATGTTCAGTTTTTTTTGTTTGTTTTTGTTTTTTTTTTTGTTTTGAATTGTCGAAACCCAAAACTGCCCTTCAGTTGGCATGTGCGGAATGGTCAAAGCGCTAGTGGGGTGGGTCCCACGGGTGTCACGTCAACAATTAACGATTGACCGTCTGGTCAACTTAATGAAAGGATGAAATTGGACGATGTTCAAAAAGTCCGGGCGTAAATTAATAAAATTGATAAAATTGATACTGTGGGGTCCAATTTGAGAATGACCCTAAACTAGCAGGGTGTCTTTTGTCGTTAGCCCTTTTTTTTTTCAAGACACTCCAAATGAAACGATGTCGTTTCAATTAGAATTTTTTTAAAACACTGCAATCAAAATGACGTCATTTCATTACAATAAACCTTTTTAAAAAAACGAGAATTTGTAAAAAAATATCCAAAATTTACCCCCCACTTTCAAAAATGTCAGTTTTTATAAAATCTTTCAAATATAGCCAAAAACTCACATGAATAGACACAAATGCCCTTTAAAATTAAAACCCACATAAACTTAAAAAGAAAGATCATGTACAAACGGGATACGTTATCAAAGTATTGACTCGATGTGCAAAGACTTTGTTATCAAAGACTTCGGGAACACACCCACTGTCTTTGTGAGAGCAGCCATTACTGTGTTTATCGCAGCAACCTGAGAGGAAATATCCATAAATAGGACCTAAGAAACTTTAAAACTTTTATTAGAGGCACTAGTATTCAATAATTATGTTTTGAATATTCAAATTATTAAAAAAACTGTCCTTCTTTCACACATAAAGGTCATATAATCAAATTTGTAGAAAGCATCGTCATTGCATGAAATGAGGAGTGTCTTTGTGGGAGTTGATCAGGAACTAAATAACCATATCTGAATGTTTATGGCTTGGTTTTCCAAATCATAAAATTGATAGAAAAATATAGTAGTATTGAATCTATGTGCAAAGACTTTATCCTCACATGGGTTAAACCAAAAGCATTGCATCTCTACTGTATATAATCTCAAATCTACAAAAATTGTGAGGGAAAGCATTTATTCCTCATCTTCAAAAGTTTACACCAAAAAATTTAAGAAAATTATAAAATTAAATATTCATCCATTGTTCATACTAATTCATAAATTTAAATAGTAAAATATTACACCTTTCTACGAGGTAGGATGAAGTGCAATTGGATTCTTGCAAGTTTGTTGATAGTAGCCAGTTGAACCACATCTTGAACACTTACGAGTTAATAGTTCTTCTCCGCATGTTGAGATTCTCTTTTCCTTGCGCCTGCCATACCTTTTTCGTGTAATTGGTGGTAGGACAATTCTATTTCGTATGTCATTAGGTACCACCCAATCTATCTGATCCCCAATTGGCCAAATAGGTTCTGCATACTCATTTCGATCCACATGTACAGTGTCATATACCTTATTCTGAAGCTCCTCTATCGTAATTTTATCTGAAACAAGTAGTCCTTTAGTTTTGCAATTTTTGTACGTTGAGTTAACCCACTTTCCATGTAGTTAATCAAAATTGTCAAACTAGACATTATCCTGAGAAGTAAACCAACATAATAAATAATACAATACACATTAAGAAAACATTGTTCAAACTATATATATGTGTGTGTGTGTGTGTGTGTGTGTGTGTGTGTGTGTGTGTGTGAATAGCAAATATATATATGATTTGTATATTTTGTTGTCAGAATAGCATATCAGTAATCATGTGCAATTTGAGTCTACCACAGGAGAAACACTCACAACAACCACGAAACACAAGAAACAGATTTACAAAGAGGAAATTTCCAATTATTTCTGCTAGGAGATGGATTTGCCTTGATCATTGTTAAGTACTTTCTACTCTCTGGCCAATCCCAATGGGCAACATGTCTGTATAGCCTCAACACTCCCTAATTCAATTTACAATGATACAGGCAGACCCAAATTGGAAATATATTATTCATCCAAATCGAAAAAGAAATACAATTAATAAGTTCTTTATCTTCATATCCAATCCAACAAACAAAATTAATAAGTTGAATAAACTATTTCAAGTGGCCAACAGAAAACCATGAAATTAAAACAAAAATGGTAGGAGAGAGAGAGAGAAAGAAAAGCAAACTTGGGATTATAGATCGGTAAATTGAATTAGGGAGTGTTGGAATTGCTTCAGACCAAGGCTACAGACGTGCGTGCTCAACAGTAGTTCGACCAAATTTTGTGTAGTATGGCTTTGCTTTTTAAGTTTATGTGGGTTTTAATTTTTAAGGATATTTGTGTCTATTTAATTGAGTTTTTGGCTATATTTGAAAGATTTTATAAAAACTAATATTTTTTAAAGTGGGAGATAAATTTGGGCTATTTTTGATAAAAACTCAAAAAAAAACACGCAGTCGTCTTCCTCGCAGAGTCGCAGCCAATTTGCAGACTCGCAAAATTTCTTCCGGTTCAGAAGTGCCCAGATCTGGCTCGCCTCGCTCCGCCTGGCCCCGCCTTGCAACGCCTCCTTACGCCTTCCCCGCGCTAAACGTGCAACTCGCGAAACAGCCGACCTCCTCGGGCGATTTCCTGCCGCCTCGCTCCGACGCGCTCGCCGACGCGGGAGCGAAGGCATGCCTTTAAAAACACTGATTGAAATAAAGAAATGGGTGAGTGGAAAAGGCATAGAATTCTCATGGTCTCTGATTTTTTCTATCCCAACTTTGGTGGTGTTGAGAATCACATCTATTATCTCTCACAATGCCTTCTCAAGCTTGGTCACAAGGTCAGACATACAGTCTCTTCCACTTTCTGGGTTCAACGTGTGTGTTTTTGTATATGTAATTATCTAATATAACTGGAAAACAATAGTTCAATGAAACTGCTGATTTATTTATTTGTATGCTCTCATATTGCTTTTCCAGCACAAGGATGTTGAGGCCCCCATCTAGGTAATGGGGGCATTAGATGAACCACCATTTTGTTTTGGAGTAATGGGAATTTTATCATGATACACGACTTGAATGATGTGGCAGCTAAGGTGTAATGAGGAGTTTCTCTGGAGATGGGGGTGGGTGCCAGATTATATATTGTTGTATACTTGTAGTTGTTTGAATATGATTGGAACATCTGAGTTGCTAAGTGTTTTGAGATATTAAAAAATGAAAATATTTCGTGACACAATTCAGCTTCCTTTGTTCTATTAGTTGTTGACTAGATGAACTTTCATTGTTTGATTGTTCAGGTGGTGGTAATGACTCATGCCTACAACAATCGTTCTGGGGTGAGATATATGACAGGGGGTTGAAAGTGTACTATGTACCATGGAAACCGTTTCTTATGCAGAATACTTTTCCAACCTTTTATGGGACACTTCCAATAGTAAGGACTATCCTTATTCGAGAGAAAATATCCCTGGTACATGGACATCAAGCTTTCTCAACTCTTTGCCATGAGGCTTTGATGCATGCACGCACAATGGGGTACAAGGTCGTATTTACTGATCATTCACTCTATGGTTTTGCTGATGCGGGAAGTATACACATGAACAAGGTGTTGCAATTTACATTGGCAGAAGTAAGTCAGGCCATTTGTGTTTCTCTTACAAGCAAGGAAAACACAGTGCTACGGTCAGGTTTGCCACCAGAAAAGGTCTTTGTGATACCTAATGCTGTTGACACAGCTATGTTCAAGCCTGCACCAGAGCGCCTGAGTAGTCATGAAATTGTAATTGTTGTTATAAGTAGATTGGTTGACCGAAAGGGTGCAGATCTTCTCGTTGAAGTCATTCCAGAAGTATGCCGTTACCCCAATGTGAGTTGTTTTCACATAGCATTCAATGAAAATATTATGTTTCTTATCATGTTTGCTCATTCTGTGTAATGAATTTTAATATTGGAAAGGACTTGAATGTGTGCGCCAATAATTCTGTGTTTGTATATTGAGATGATCATATATTCATCACTTGTCAGCATTACATGCAAAACAATTTTGATGTGTGAAGGCCTAACCTAAGGGGATGCTTTTGATATAAAGAAAATGTTGAGGGTGGTTTGGAGCATAACATCATTGGATGTAATAATTCTGTGATTGGATATTGAGATGATCATAAATTCATCACTTGTCAGCATTACGTGCAAAACAATTTCGATGTGTGAAGGCCTAACCTAAGGGGGATGCTTTTGATATAAAGAAAACGTTGAGTGTGGTTTGGAGCTTAACATCATTGAATGTAATTATTAACATGGTTAATTAGCATTTAATCATCTCATTCAGAAATATGTGGTAAGGTTCGTTTCATTGTTGGAGGAGATGGACCGAAACGTGTGCGGTTGGAAGAGATGAGGGAAAAACATTCTCTTCAAGATCGAGTTGAGTTGTTAGGTGCCGTGCAACACTCTCAAGTACGATCTGTCCTAATTACTGGCCATATATTCTTAAACAGATACTTATGAATATCTTCTTTCATTTTATCTTTTTTAAATATCTGATGAACAATTTTTGTAGCTACACCAACTCAGGCGAAAAAATTAAATCGTTGGGAATCTTGTAGTTTACTACAACTGGTGGTCAAATTGTCTTTATTGTTTGAAGTTAAACAGCGGCGTTATTAATACCAGTGATACTATGAATACAATTTGAAACATAAGTAAATTAGGAGTTGCAATTGCTTGCAGATACATTGGAGCATAGTCATACTTCTTTTTCTGCTAGCTAACTGTCGAAACTATGGAGAAAGCATCACAGGTTCACAACTATAGTAATATATAAATGTGAATGAATTTGCACCAACATGTATTCAACTTCATCTATGTGTTAAAACCGTTACCTTTTGTTTTAATTTTTTATGATACGATTTTTCCCTTCTGGCAGTTCTTTAACAGAAGCTTTTTCATAGCGATCTTAGAGGCTGCTAGTTGTGGATTATTAACAGTCAGTACATGTGTAGGAGGTGTCCCGGAGGTATGAACTTTGGAATCTTTTTTCTCTAATAGTTAATAAACTAGTTTTTTTTTTCTTTCTTAAAGCTAGGATAAATTCCATCTCATAGTAGAGTCAAATTTGTATTAGATTCATTTGAACTTAGTTAACCCCATTTCTGTACATAGGTACTACCAGATGACATGATTGTACTTGCAAAACCAGATCCTAGTGATATGGTTCAAGCAATAAAGAAGGCAATATCTATACTTCCCAAAATCGACCCACAAGAAATGCACAATCATGTGAGTGCACTCTTTCAAAAATTGTTGTCTTTAGGCGCATTGACTGCTTGTACAGTGGTTAAAATATGCTTCTTTGGTTCTTTGTTGGTTTGTAGATGAAGGAGCTGTACAATTGGCATGATGTGGCGAAACGGACAGAAATTGTTTATGACCGTGCTCTGAAATGCTCAAATCAAAATCTTTTACAACGACTTTCACGGTGTGCTACTCAAAGCGTGCATCTAAATTGCATGCTTGTACAGATGTGGTTATGAGTCTGAGTGCTTAAAACAAATTCGTTGTGCAAAGAGTGTGAACCAACTATTCTCTTCATCACATCAATGGTAAAACTGTAAAAGCAGAGTTAGTGACTGCAATACCATTGTTCATCTTGTCTTGCTTGAGGGGATGATAATGAGTTTTTCTTTACAGTTTAGGGAGACGAGGATGCACAGGTGGTGGTTTTTTCAGTTCGAAGGCTGACTGTTGTATCTCTTGATCCATTAGCTTATTAATGATTGCAAGATGGAGTGGAGAGGGAGCGCTTGTGTATTTTGTTGGTAGAAACTGTGTCACATTGAATTTTAGTTAAGCTGCTTGAATTGGACGTCAAGAACTTGATTAGGAGGCAGTGATGGATTTTGAATTTAATTCCATTATTTATTTGTCTTGTTGTTTTGAGATTGCATAAATATGTCAGGAGCAATTTCAGGGTTGCTAATTGCTTAATTTGTTTATTGTAAATACCTCTCATGTGGAGCTTGGGCTGGAAAGGTTTTTTGCTTGGTTATGATCATTGACTTTCTGTTATGCCACCTGTTGCAACTATGGAAGGTTGTATACTTTCTGTGCATGTTCTTTGGGTTTCCACATTAATTTGTTTTCCCTTTTTAATTATATTCCTTTCATTGTCCATTAGCCTGCAGAGGATATTGAAGAAGTGCCCGATTTCATTCTATCCCATGATCAAGATGAAGGGATCTCGCAGGACAATGAGAACCAAAGCTTGAGATGATTGCATTTAAAGATTGGAATTGTTCCCTTCGTATACAGCATGAAATAGATTGACCTTAAAAAGAGGATGATTGACCTGATCTCTTTTTTATGTTGTTTTCACTTGGCTGGTAGTATCAAATTAGTCCTGTATGTAGTGAAGATTTTGTCATGAAGACTTAAAGATGCTTGTCTGTTGCCAGCATGGCAACTTTCGAACAAATTTTGGCCGAAATTTGGCCGGATTGGCCACTTTCTTTCAATTGTTTAGAATTACCTTGTAAAATTTTGGCCTTGGTGTTGGTGATGACATACCCCGGTTTTTGTACTAATTACTCATCCTATTTCAATATACTATTGCCCTTCTTTCAAAAAAATGAAAATGATCCTTCTAGTTTATTTCGCATCCAGTTTCCTATGATTCTTGAAGGTCGAAGCCTCTTGGTTATATTTTGTTTTCCTTAGGGCAGAGATTCCACTGGAGCATGTACTTTAAAAGCCTCATGAGGTCATGCTCTGTCCTAAAAAATTCAACCTTAACCCTGGTAAAGAGAGGATGCAAACGCAAAATGCAGGGCCTACAAACTTGTGTCTGGCCAAAAGAAGATAAAGACGATGCATAGCAAAATCCAAAATGTACATGCCAATTGACAAGTTGGGTACGTGGAGCAAACCTAAACACTAAACATGAAACAAGCTGACCTCTAACCGTTAGTTGAACGTTCATCTATGGCCGCCATGTGAGCTTTGTATATCACACTTGACACTTCATCAGTCCATTGCTCTCTGTCTCTGTCTCTCTCTCTCTCCTCGTATCAAAGCCATGGCAAGCACCTCTCCCGCTCTGTCTGTGTCGAAATTAGATTTTCCATTTTTATCCTCTCAGAGAAACATAACTTTCAACAAGGAAAATCTTCATCAAGTTAAGATGCCTCGTAGGATGTCTAAGTTTTCTGGGTTGGAATCAAATGGGTTTATCTTATTTTCTTCTTTGAGTGGTCAAATTGGTGAGGGCAGCTTTCCTAGTCCAGAAGCCACTGCGAACAACAATGCGCCTGAGGTCCAAGTTCAAAGCAGGTACCATGCTTTCAGTTCCTCCCATGCTCTAATAATCCTTTATATTGGTTTAGAGTTTTGCATTGTTCTAAGTTTCTGTTTGGTTTTAGAAAGTAGGAATTCTTGAAGCAACTATAAAGTTTCATATCCGGTTCTGGGTTTTTCTTTCAAGAGATGTATATAAAGAACTTTCCTCTGGTTTCTCGGAAACGATCAAATTTTATGTCTTTAAGTTAGCTATGCTGCCCTTCATACGAAATTTAGTGAGTAAGCTGTTTTTTTAATTAAATTTTCTATAAGGTTAGACTCTAATTTAGCTTTACACTCTATGGATCATACAATGCATAGTTGTGGAAAAATTGGCATAGTGGTAAGTGAAAAAAGATGCGACAGAGGATAGCTGAATCATAAAACATCGCATGAGCCCCGAAAACTAAGTTCAACTGTGGTAAAGGGAGCTAATATGGACTAACCAAGAGAGGGGGAAATGAAAATTTGGATGAGAACCTCAAGTTGGAAGTCTCATAAAGACTACATCTTGCCATCTTTCTACAAACACTCCAATTTCCACTTTATTTGGAATCTCCTGATTCCTAACTGAGACATGGAGTGAGAGTTGCTCATGTGCTTTTATAGAGTTGTGCTTTTGATTCCCACTTAATATATGAACCAATATAGTTTTAGTGATCAGCTAATGAGAATAATTTGGATACTCATGTTGCCTGTTGCCTGAAAGAGTTTTTCTATTTTCAGTTGCTATTGTATCATTGGTTCTTTATTTCATGTTAATTGTAATTGATATAAGTATTTGGCATTTTTTCGGCTGACTGTGGGTTTAAATTAATGATTTGTCTTTCTTACTTTCTAGTGTCATTTTTCTTTTGTGTGTTGTAGAATATGGAACTGGAGGGCTTATTCTATCCGCTATCAGCATGCTGGCAACCGTGGCCCGGCATTAGTATTAATTCATGGTTTTGGAGCAAACAGGTCTACATCATGCACACATTACTTCTCATAAGCAGACAACTAATTGCTATAGGTATTACATGCGCAAATTGCTATATGCATTCATGTTTTACACACACAGGCATGAGACATATCCCATTTTTCTTAGTTGTACCCATGGTATGAACTTCATTAAATTTCAAAAATTAAATTTACTTATGTAAGTTTTTGCACTTTCAGTTTGTTGCTTACTTATCTTGTAGATAGTTGTGAGAGAGTTAAGTCCTTGCTAATTAGATTTAATAAGTCAGATCATAGCTGCTCAAACTGTTGTTAGTGCTTAAGATAAGGACCCATGAACAGACCAAACTCTAATCTTTCTGGGTTTTGGTGCAATCTTGAAGCTAAAGCTTCATTTTTTGGGCTTTGTATTCCCCACAATTTTCAAGTTTTCATGCATAACTTGCATTTTTAATGTTCCCAAACTATTTGCAAGTTTCACACTTTGCCATATGTTTCAGAGTTTTGTTGTATGATCTCTTTCATTCCATGCTTAACTTGTCAAGGTCAGTACCTATGACACACTTGTTATTCTTTACAGTGACCATTGGAGGAAAAATATTCCAGTTCTTGCAAAATCACATAGGGTATACTCAATTGATCTTATTGGTTATGGGTACTCAGACAAACCAAATCCTCGTCAATTTGGGGAAAGTTCCTTTTATACATTTGAGACATGGGGCACCCAGCTAAATGACTTTTGTATTGATGTGGTCAAGGATGAAGCATTCTTTATATGCAACTCTATCGGAGGTGACCATCTCTCTCTCTCTCTTTTTGGTATGAGTTGTAAGTTTTTATGCTTAACTAGTTCTGCCTAGTGATAAATGAAAAGGATCAAGGGAAAAAGAAACATATAATTTATGCCGTCTTTGTTAATCTAATGGCACCTGTGAGGCTGTGAAAAGATCCTGTGATAGGATATTATGCTTTCCATCAAGTGTTGGTTAGACATGCCTTAACAATAAATAACATATTAATATATTATGCATTCAGATACGTATATGGAAAGAAAGTGAAGTCTTGGATCCAAAGGAGGTCACCATTAAAGTTCATATTTTGGTTACTTTGCTGCAATAAACTTATGAAAGAAATATTTTGGTAAAATATACTGCCTTTGCTTTCTTGTGTACCATCTTCTAATACGCTGGGTTTACATTCAGATATCAATATTTCCCACAGTGATAAGCCATAATCTACAATGTTGATGCGATACTTCTATATGATTTGCTTATTACTAAATGGAGCCTTTGTTCTTTAGAAACTATTTCTTTGAATGACATCAACAGAGACATACCCTTATGAGTTTTTTTGGGTCTTCACATAGGACTTGTTGGTCTTCAGGCGGCAGTTATGGAGCCACAGTTATGTAAGGGCATAATGCTCTTAAATATTTCTCTTCGTATGCTTCATATTAAAAAGCAGCCTTGGTACGGAAGACCATTGATTAGATCATTTCAGAACTTACTGAGGTAAAGCTGGATTAAATAGTTTGTTTGTCATGTTAGAGTTCTTCAGTGTAAACATAGAGTTCAATTCATGATGTTGTGGCAGGAATACTGATGTGGGCAAATATTTTTTCAAAACTGTTGCCACACCAGAGTCTGTGAGGAATATCCTTTGCCAGGTATTTTACGATAGCGACATATTTATTTTTTGATAAGCTGCTAATATTGAAGCATATAAACCAACGTTATCTGATTAGCAAAGATAGATTCATAGCATAGTACAAATCACGAAAATGATTTTTTGCAAATAGTTAAAATTTGGAATCTTTTCAATCCATCCACATAAGTCTTTCTGGATCTTAATGGGTATAACAGACACTTCAGCTATGATATGTACATATTCACTCTGAGTGGGAATCTAGCTTGAATGTCGTTGTGGTTGCCTATGGTGGTGTGTGTTTGTTAGCTGTATAGTGTTATATCCAAATTATCTTGTTTTTATAGAAGCTAAAAAACTCGTGAACACTTGCACTCTTCCCTTTTGTTTCTTTGTTTAGGTTTACTGATACGAATAATTGCATTTCAGTGCTACCATGACACCTCCCAGGTAACAGAGGAACTAGTTCAAAAAATCCTTCTTCCAGGACTTGAGCCTGGTGCTGTAGATGTATTTCTGGAGTTCATTTGTTACTCGGGTGGCCCCCTTCCTGAGGAACTATTGCCTCAAGTGAAGGTTAGTGTCTCAGTAAACTCAGTAAACTGATTACAGTATCCTTACTAACCACTCACACCAGTCAAATTTACTAATGCATCAAGTAGCTTCAAGTTTTTAATTTTTCTTCTCTGTACAGTGCCCTGTTTTGATAGGATGGGGTGAGAAGGATCCATGGGAGCCCATTGAACTTGGACGTGCCTATGGGAAATTCGATTCTGTAGAAGACTTCGTTGTTCTTCCTAATGTCGGCCACTGCCCTCAGGTCTCTCTCTCTCTCTCTCTCTCTCTCTCACACACACACACACACACACACACACACACACAGAGCCACAAACACTCTGAGGTTATAATTTGTCTGTATATATAAGCACCAGAGTAGGTATTTAAGAGCTAACTTGGAGCAGAATGGTAATAATTTAGCTCTCAGAAAGGTTTGCGTACATGAAGGCTATTGGAGTTTTTTTTAAATGTTTGAGAAGATGTATGGATGTATAATGTGGTTTTGTAGCACATGCTAAAATCTGGCTCGGAGAAACTGGTTTCTGTTGTCTTGTGGATGAAAGATTAGATCAAATGTATAAATAGGGAAAAGAAGTGCTAGCGCCCAACCATAAGCAGATATAATTAGTATGAATTCTGATAACTTTCCCATTGACAACGAACGCTGATTCATAATTTGTTAATGTTCCTGATCCTGAAGGATGAAGCACCTGAACTAGTGAATCCACTGGTCGAGTCATTTGTGGCACGCCATGCTGCACTCTCAGCCAGCATTTCCACGGCTACCTGATCTGTGGCATGTCAGTTTGTTGCAGTTTCTTTGTGCAGCAAAGGCCATTGCTAGTCAAAACTTAATTCTTATGCCCCAGAAGCAGCGGCTTTCAAACAGTATTGCAGATGCTTTTGATGTTCTATTGATGGCGTCATCATGTGGCATCTGAACAGAATGTTACGAGCACTTGGTATGGCACCATAACTAGTTTTATATTCTACTCTTTCCCTTTTACCAGGAATACCAAGTTTCTATTAGGTTTTGCTCTTTGTAATCACATATTATGACTGTAAGACCTCTTTACTTAGTGATGTATCAGCTTCACATTGAGGAATACTTTGTATATATTTTACAATCACATTGAAGGATATATACTTCGTATATACATGTACTGATCTTGTCTCATATATTGCTATGGTACGTCATCTTATTTCCAATACATTGTTGACAATGATGATTTGAACACTTTAGAGTTGAAATCATGTTTAGAATGCAAATGGTGCTTAGTTAATTGATTTTACTGTTTTTGTCCTGTAAAAGCATGACATATTGGGTTGTGACATGTTTATCATTTTGGTTCAAATGGTCTCTCATATATGTACGCATTCATGTGGGGCTGCAGAGTAATGGGACTTGTCTTGACCAAAAAGAGTTCAAATTTTGCTTTCATATCATCCTTGTTTGAATAAGAAAAAATATCTTGATGACCAAATATAAAATGAGATTTTCAAACTTTCGTTACTTTAATTTTTATAGAGCGCAAGAGTCAAGAAAATCTCAATTTTGCTTATTTATCTTCAGATTTGATTCGACTTATTGACATAATTGTTTATTTAGGATACAAAATATACTTATGGGATTAAGAACCATTATGAAGATTGTCCAATAGGACAGGATTGAAGCGTGATCATAATAAATCCTAAAATATTAGCCAGACATGACATATGCTTATGATAGGAGGTGAATGTGGTAAAAGTGCATGCAAACTTAGAAATCAAACCCATATGTCTTTTAAAAATTAAAAATGAAAACTCAACAATCCAGAAATCAACCTTCTTCAATCCAAGTTCCAGAAAAATTCAAGCTAGCAGAGATTGGACCCGAACCTAGAATGCGTGGTTGGATGTTGGGGTTGACCCTCCCTTTCTCGCGTCAACACCCCCGTCTCTTGCTTCACCCCCACCAAAAGTATCATACACTCTAACCCACACTATCAAAGCTCCTTGCCCTTCTTGCCATTCCCTTCCAACCCAAATGAACAAGACCCACCAGCAACAAATGAACAAGACCCACCAACAACAAACTTAACCTCGCTGCCATCGCAGCCGCTATAGCCACCGCTGGTCAACAGAATCACCCCATTCATCACCGAATTGAACACCCAAGCCCCGATCCCATTGCACCTTCCTCTCATGAAATGCAACATCATAACGCCGTCTAGAACCTGAAGCCGTACACCATCGAGCAGGGACGGTTTCAAGAATTTTCCTTGCATGAGTCAACGTCTAAAAGGTTTTAAAAAATTATATAAAAATAAACTCATAAAAATGAAACCATAATTTATAATTCATAATTAATAGAAAAAAATCACATTACAATTGTCCACGACGAGTTTTCATATTCTAAAAATGTTGCATTATAATTTCATTATCAATATAAGCAAACACATCTTTCTCAATATAAAGAAGTAAGCTATCACACAACCATTGATCTCCCATTCGATTGCGAAGTGGAGCTTTCACAACATTCATAGCAGAAAATGCTCTCTCCACCGAAACAGTTGCAACTAGTAAAGTTAAGGCTAATGTCATAAGAAAGTAGATATAATTAAATGTTCTATGCAACCTGTAGGAGCGATTTTCATCCTACTAGAATATTCGCCTAAGATTCCTTCGTCTTCTCCGCTTCTCTTTCTCCATACAAAATATATCAGAGTAAAAGGACCACACCCCGGGGGTGTTGCCCAAAGGCCTTCTGATGCCTAAGTTAGGTAAGGTGTTTCAAGAAAAACCGGGTGGCCGGAGCCATGTGTTGTGGCCGGAGCCATGTGTTGTGGCCGGAGCCTTGTGTGAGAGGGAGAAAGAATATGGTGGCTAGAGTTTGTGAGGGAACCAGACGTACCTCAATCTTTGTGCGTAGCCAAGTATTTATAAGGGGCCTCGGAGAGGTTAGTAGGGTTGGTGTAGTTGGTGAGGTTGATGTGGTTGGTGTATTTAGGGATTAGGGATTTAACCAAATCCCTAATTAAGACGAGGATCAAATACATCCAATTTGAATTAGGTAACCTCCCAATTAATTCAAGTAACTCCCAATTAGGTTAGGTAATTCCCAATTAGGTTAGGTAACTTCCAATTAGGTCAAATAATTCCCAAATTAATTAGCCTAATTATTTGTCCTAGGGTGAGATATTTTGCTTCCATAAATGCCCCCCCAGCTTCTGTATGGCACATGGTGGCATGTAGGAGGTGTGGATTAATTGTTGGGCTGTCCACCTGCAACTTGGCTTATTTCTGTGACTTGGGCTCTTGAATGGAGGAGGCTTTTGACTTGCCAATTGGTCTTTGACTTGGGCAGTCCAGTTGTAACTGGGCTGGAGGCGAGGAGGCCTGCTGCTGGAGCAGGTGGCAGTTCGGGCCCGCTTAATTACGGTTGGTCCAAACTGATTCAATTCCTTCTTCTTTTTTTGGTGCCACGAACTAGAAGCAGTATGAGCCAAGGTGATCATGTGTGGCCTATAGACGTGCTGAAAGTCAGCAGCATATGGGAAGAGGAGGTTGGCAACGGTCCGCTATTCCTCTCACCTACTGTGATGGTAAGTTGCATCCCTTTGATATGCTGTAGTTACCATGGAATTTTTTGTTCTGTGTCTGACTGACTTCTGTCTCCTGCTTGTAGAAAATGACATCTGCAAGAAGCTTGATCTCGGCCCGGACATGACCAATGTTCATCAAGCTTTGAACATCATTGCCAGGTTCTGGGGACTTTATGCCATAAGAAGATTCTTACAAATGCTCAACGACAAAAAAGTGGTCTAACCCATATTGATGCTTGTCCAAGATGTACTCATTCTATGGAATCTGTAGAGCACTTATTTAAGGACTGTCAAATTACCCTCTCTCTCTATTCCAGATTTGATGAATGGTTTCATATGAATCTTCAATAAATAAAAAATAGTATAGATCATGGCCTACCTTGGTATTTAGT
Organism: Prunus persica; assembly: GCF_000346465.2. Lineage (NCBI taxonomy): Eukaryota > Viridiplantae > Streptophyta > Magnoliopsida > Rosales > Rosaceae > Prunus > Prunus persica. The sequence continues at coordinate 11,622,805 of NC_034014.1, forward strand.
CTTTTTGATTTATCTATGGTATATCTGGAAATTGAGATGCAAGCTGATTTTTGAGCAAGGGTTTATTATGCCTTATGAGCCTTAGCACCTAGTTTAGCAATATGCGCTGGATTAGTACAATGCTTGTAAAACAATTGTAGGCACTCCAGAGCACACTGTGGTTCGGCTCCAATGGAAAATTCCTAGACCTGGCGCATGTAAAGTTAACACAGATGGAAGTAGAATCAATGCCACTAGTCTTAGTGGTGATGGAGGTTTATTACGAGATGCTACTGGTGCTTGGATCCAAGGCTTTATTGTGAATCTGGGTGCAAGTACAATCCTTGAGGCGGAATTATAGGGTATCTTTTGGGGGCTTAGTTTGGCTTAGGATGCTGGCTATCGTGATGTGGAGATTGTAACTCTGTTATCTTCTCCTATGGTTCCAACTCACCCTTTGTACAACATCATTTTCTGTTGTAAAATGAAGATCTATGAACCCTGGTTTGTGCAATTAAGCATATCTACCGTGAACAAAATGTAGCCGCATATGCTTTGGTTGCTAGAAGTTATAATCTTGGCCTTGGGCTCCATGTGATGAGGTGCTTGACTTCCTTGAAGATATTCATGCTGCGGATGCTAGGGGCGCTGTGAGGCCTCGTGCTTTTACTATGTAATTGTTTGGCTTTGGGCTTTTAGCCCCCCACTTATCAAAAAAAAAGAAAAAACATACAAGAATCTTTATTAATTAATTAAAGTATAAAGAGATTAAAAATTATGATAACATACTTTCAAAGTTAAGGGACAATGGCAAATGCACCTTTGAAATCAAATTGAATTTGGGAAGGGAGGGGGTGACTTTTTTTCTTTGCTACCTACTGCCTGCCGCCGACGCCAGATAGGTGAGGTAAGGAACCCGCCGTCGGATCGGGTGAAGGTTGGTTCAATAGGATTAGAGGTTTGGGGATTTAGGGTTGGTTTGCTAGCTTTTTTTTTTAGGGGATTTAGGTTAGTTCATGTGGGGAAGGGGAAGGGAGATATCGAGGAGGGAAGCGAAAGTTGGATGCGTCTTTTAAAAAAATTAAAATTAAAATTAAAAAAATGAGCCAAAACGACGTCGTTTTGGACGACAGGCTAAAAAAAAAACACTTCAGTATGACGACGAAAAAAAGGAAACGCACTGCGAGTTCTTTGGGGATTTTCATCGAACACTTTGCAAGGGTCAATTGTTCCTTCAATGACAGATTTCAGAGGTTGCAGGGGTCATTTGACCACCCTTGCTCCTCTGTAGATCCATCACCGCCACCGAGTAAACAAGCATCGTCAACAGTATCTCTAGAACCCAGATTGAGTGAGAGAACTCGTGTTGGATCATGAAGAATGTGCGGAGCATGTGGGAGAATCTAAAGAAGTGTACATGTACGACTAGAAGAAGACTCGACCCAACTCTAATATATTGGTTACTACAACACCTTCCTTATTCTTTCTCTTCCCCTCTCTCTATTCAATAGTCATGAACCCCAACTCATCATCCACCCTATGTATCTCTCTTCCCCCTTTCTGTGTTTGTGGGTTTTGACGCTTTCTACGATTGAAGCTCACAATTGCGATTGAGACCTTAGGTTTCACTGGGTCTCTAAAATTATGAAATTAGTCAGATGGATGTCGTGGTAAGGTGAGGTGGTGATGGTTGGGAGGCATAGGGTGGTGGGGTGATTGGGCGATAGGGTTCGTTGGGATGGGGTGGAGGCGAAGAGATGGTTTTATTTTTATTTATTTTAAATTTAAGTTTTTTAAATTAATGTATTTATTTAATAATATATGTGGACCATATGGCACCATATGAGTGGGTCTACGTGGCATATTTATTGCCACGTTAGCAGTTAACTGAAAGACTAACTGTAGGTATGAAAGTGGTAAAAAAAATCGACTTTGTGTACGTAATTAAGACGAAAAAAACTTGCTGCATTGAACTCTAAAAGTCGGTAAACTTGATTGTAGTAAACTAAAAATTACCCTTATTTTTATTATTTATTTTTGGCTCTTTATCACAAATGGTCCCTTAGGTTTACGAAAATGGTCTTTGAGTTTTTTTATGATATTAATAGTCCTTAACGTTAAGGCTTTTTATCACAAATGGTCCCTGCCGTTAGAAATTCTGTTAAGTGTGACGTGGAAGATAAGTAAACCCACATGTCCAATCACATTGTGACATGTAGATTAAATAAATAAATATATTTTTTTAATGAACATACATTTTTTCCTGCAACTTCTCATCCCCCTCCCTCTACTTTGTCTCTCTCCCCCTCTACGCTCTCTCCACCCAGGGCCTCCGATTTTTGAGGGCCTCTGATAACATAAATTTCTTTATATTATATATATATTAATATTACAGGAATTGTATATATACTTTAGCGTGCTACATCTTGGCACAAAAGTGCATGTAGCAGAGTTGGCTTTCTAGCGCATATCCCTTAATAGAAGACCCAAACCTTAAAAATAAGGAAACATCAAACTAAGCTAACCAGCAACAGTATTATATATCAATCGCTTTTGTTCAAGTATCAAAGTACTTTCTTCCACTAAAAAAAACAACAACAAAAAAACTTCATGGCTTCTTCTTTCTCTTAAACTCTGATTTTCTAGTAAGTAATTATCATCATTTATCAATCTCTTTGGTTCTTTTTTCAATCCTTGGACAATTTTTGTTATTCTTTTAATTTTAGGAATTTCAACGCCAAAAAGCGAAAACCCTAATTCCTAAATTCATAAAAACCACTCAAAATCATATAGTCATATTCAATCAAATCTCAATTCAAATCCATGAATGTTTCAATCTATATATTACATGACTTATTTTATTAAATTATTATCATGTTGATGATTGGTTATAAAAGGAAATTTAGTTTTTAGAAATATTTATCTATTTCTTGTTGGGGTTATCTTCCAGGTTATAGGGTTTTGGAATTTTTTCTTTGTAATCTAAACATGCCACCTACTAGAAAATACGTTTCTGGATATACAAAACGACTTAAAAAAAGAAAAATCGAGGAATTGACTCAATCTCAAAGAGGAGCTCTAGATAGATTCATTGTTAAAGAATCACATGCTACAATTGATGAAAATACTTACAATGAACAATAACAAGATGATCTTGAGGAATTAATGTGTGGATAATGTTGAGCATAATGAGAATGATGACAATGAAAATGTTGATATCGATGAAAATGTTTTTATCACATTAAGGTATAACAAATTTTTTTATATAATATTTTCTTATTAGATGATGTGATGCCCAAATTTAATTTTCGCACAGATCCCTTAAAATATCATAGACGGCCCTGTCTCCACCCTATGCCCCCCTCTCTTTCCCTCTACTGCAATCAATAAAATAGTCGATATCTTTTTAAGCTGTGACCTATAAGCATTATTTAGTTGAATAGGCGTGGAAGAAGTCATCAAGGAGTACGAGATTTTGATAGTAAACTTGTTGTCTACAAAAAAAATTTCTTAGTAAAAAACTGTTTATTGTCTGTTAATCATTTGGCCAGTGAAAAAAAGGATTTTATGAAGATTCTTTTGCACTGAATGGCCTAGTTATTTGGATCAAACAAACTTTTGATATAATTTTTCCATAAAAAAGAGAAAGCTAATTAACCTTTGGACTGTATGTTAAAGGGAGAGGGAGAGCAGAGGGAGGAGACAGGGAGAGCAGAGGGAGAGGGAAGAGTGAAAGAGAGAGAGGCTAGAGGGAGTAGAGCGAAGGGATGGGAAGTTGTCAAAAAACATGGATTTTTATTATAAAAAATATTTATTTATTTAATTCATATGTCACGATGTAATTAGACGTATGAGCTCTAATTATCTTCAACATTACACTTAACAGAATTTATAACACATAGACTATTTATGATTAAAAGAAATCATAATATTAAGGACTATTAATGTTATAAAAAAAATACACTATTAATGTTATAAAAAAAAAACTTGAAAACCATTTGTGACAATTTTATAAACCTAAGTGACCATGTTTGATAAAAAGCCTTTATTTTTTGGTCGGAAAATAGGAACAAGGAGGAAGTTGAAAACTACACGATTCATAACTTAATTGCTGTGCAAGCTGTTCTACAAAGACTTGTTCTTGGCTGGCGCAGGAGAAAGACTTCCGTCAAACTACCTGCTTTTCACAACCTGAGGAGGACTAGCTGGCCAATCACAGTTTACAATTTTGTTGAATTCCATTGACCCTTCAATTCATTTCTGCTTATTTAGCTCTGGTGCTTCTGGTGGTCTGTAATTAGGACCAGAACTGATCATATTTGGAGCCTTTGATTGAGAAGAAGATGGAGTTGGCATTGGGAAGAGAGAGAAAAAAAGTGGTGGTCATAGGAGGGGGTGTTGCTGGCTCTCTTCTTGCCAAATCACTCCAATTCCTTGCTGATTTCACTCTCATTGATGAGTATGCATCTCTCTCCCTCTCTCTCACACTCATAGCTGAATACCCTTTTGTTGAATAATTGAAGTTGATTTTTTTTTCAGTTTGTTTAGCAGATGTTGCAATCCGAGGCTTAAGTTGTTCTTTCTTCTTTTGTTTGCATATTTGACCATTTAAACTACAGAAACCAAAATGCTTTTTATGGGTTTATACTTTTTTTCGTCTATTTCGATTTAATTCAAAGATCTGGTATATCATAGATTGCTGATGAAATCTAATTACAGCCTCTGCATCTGGTAGGTTGGGAAAGAACAACTTTAGGGTTCCCTGATATAGAAGTTATTCTAGTCTCATAGTGATCATGTTGTTTAGTTTAAGCAAAAGGTTCGAAACATGGAATATGTCCTCACCCATGTAATTTGCATGCATATATCGTTTCTTTGGTCCTTGGATCTCCTGAGTTACTGGACTAGGAGAATTGAAATTAATTGCTGTGGTATATTTGACTTGTGGACAGCAATACTATTTGTATTTGTGCTTGTGTGCTTGTGCTTGTAAGTAAAAGTGATTTGTAGCTGTGTGAGAATTGAAACCTAACAATATAGACTCAGCCACATTGCAGTCAATCTGGTTTTCAATTTTTGAAGGAGTGCAAAGTGTGGAGTACCTTGCACAGATCCTTCTGTGTGCATTGTTTTTTAATAACCATTTCCAGTAGAACCCAAAAGAACACAATTGAAGATATTGAATTTGGTTAGGGTATTAAAAGTTGACTGTAGGCTCTGCATTTGGTTGTGGTCAATTTGGTTAATCTATACTTGTCTATCTTCCCTGGTACATATGAAGGAATTGAGAGGGAATGTAATAAAGTTCAATAATTTAGGGTGAGGGTAGGGTGTAACTCTAAGCAATCTCTATGATGTTCTGTGAATGTGTGTGTGCACTGGTGCATGCGCATGTGTCCGGAGCATGCTTGTATGGAAGGTTAAGTTTACTGGATAATGCACATGCTAGTTTCTAAATTTATTTCTATTGACTGGGAATCAGCTCACTTCTATTCAGAACTCTTTCGCTTTGGTAGTTTTGACGTTCTGATTTAGTTACCATTTGTAAGAATCAATTAGAAAGCTGTTCACTTAAAGCGTATGCATCATCCACTCAATCCAGTTAAGCCCTTGTCTTGAATGATCTAGACATGAATGATTTCTTAATTCATTTCTTTAAGTTAACCCATGCTCATAGGATAACCTTGAACCATCCCTTCTCCCTTCTCCAAGCTCGATAGTGAGAGCATAAAAGAAGTTTCTCACTTGTGACATTTAAATGGTATGTACTGTCTTTTGGACATAGGAATTGCTAGAAACATGAACATTATCAGGAAATTGACTTTGCTGGGCATGTAACTCATCCTAGCTGGCTAGGTGTGTTGCAGCTAAAAAAAGTTAGAAATCATGCATGCACAAAAACCATAGAAACATAGTGGAATTCCACTTTTCTAACCAAAAACCATTCTCTCTCTCTCTCTCTCTCTCTCTCTCTCTCTCTCTCTCTCTCTCTCTCTCTCTCTCTCTCTCTGTTTTACCCCTGTAAGTTCATTCTTGACCACAAGAGAAGCATTGTTAGTAATTCTGAACTGCTGATGGTTGTAGTTGTCAAAAATGACATATTGTAGAACTTTACTTCTCTAGAACTTTTTCATCTATGCTTCTAAGTGAAAACAAATTTGAAATCAGGAAGGAATATTTTGAGATTCCATGGGCAAGCTTGAGAGCCATGGTGGAGCCATCATTTGCGGAGAGATCTGTGATCAACCATAGAGATTACCTCACCAATGGCCAAATTATTGCATCCAGAGCAATCAATGTCTCAGATACTGAAGTGCTGACTGCAACGGGACGTCTCATTCCCTATGACTACCTTGTCATTGCCACTGGTCACGCAGATCGTGTTCCCAAAACTAAGACTGAGAGACTTAGTGAATTCCAAGAAGGTAAAGGAACTAAAGTGTAATCCAAACATTTCTTTCCCTTTTGTGAACTGCCAAACAGAGTGCTGAGAAGGCAGATTGCATATATTTCAAAGGAGGGTGACAATATCTCAGATGACCTAGCATTCCAATTAATATTTGACACAGAACTTTCACCCATAAAATTCATGTACCACCATTAAAAGATGAATTTTCTAATTAAAAGAATCATAATTCACAGTTAATTGAATCTAGAATATTTGCTTTTATTAACTGATTTCTTAAGAACTTGTAATAATAACATTTAATGTTTTGTATATCCTTATACTGTTCTTTTGTTAATTGTGCTTGACTTAACATTAATCTCTCCATTCGCAGAGAATCAAAAGATACGATCAGCTAATTCAATTCTAATTGTTGGAGGAGGCCCAACTGGTGTAGAACTTGCTGGAGAAATTGCTGTTGATTACCCAGATAAGAAAGTTACTCTGGTGCACACTGGATCAAGGTTGCTGGAGTTCATTGGACCAAAAGCTGCAAGCAAGACTCTGAATTGGTTGAAATCAAGGAGAGTTGAGGTGATATTGGAGCAGTCAGTCAGTTTAAATAATATCTCAGATGGAAGCAAAACATATCAAACTTCAGAGGGGGGAACGTTTGAAGCAGATTGTCATTTTCTGTGCACAGGGAAACGTCTGGGTTCAGCATGGCTCAAAGAAACAGTGTTAGAGAATAGCATGGATGTTAATGGGAGGTTGATGGTTGATGAGAATCTGAGAGTCAAAGGTCGAAAGAACATCTTTGCAATTGGAGACATTACTAATATTCCTGTGAGTGCTAGCTGCAACCTTGTTATATGAGATTCTTTAGTTGCTAGGATAGTTTGTTCAATAAATCTAGCATAAAAGTAACAAATCATTTTTTATTAAGGGAAGTTGGGAAGTCAGGCTTTTACTTTTGAAACACTGGAGTATACTTTATGCTATGAGTCATTATTATCTCATTCTAACCTGAGTTTAGATTTATTAACATAGTGATGATAACTTGTCTTTTCTTGATTAAAATAGTTTATATAATCGAGTTCATAAAGTGCGTATTAAGATTTGTGTTTTGAAATAACCTGTGGATCACGAGTTCCAAAAAGCGGTCTCTACCTCATGCTGTTCTGATTGTTTTAGGTGAACATCATGTGTTGCAGGCTTCATGCCATTCCCTTCAAGTAGTCTATTTTCCATATTCAATCTGCATAATTTGAGCAGCAAGTGCCCCTTCAATGGGCGAAAAAAGAAGAAAAGAAAGAGCTAGATAATATTCAATCTCTGTGATCAATCTGCTCAATGATGCCTTATGCTTATAGTTAGATCGCTTGTATTCTGATATATCTCTTGCACCCAAAAAAAGGGGGAAAAAGAAAAAGGAAAAAGAAATAGTATGTTTGATTGTATGGATTTTAATTTGAGAAGTATTATATTGGTCTGTGGAATGGCTATGCTTCGGAAGCAAATCTAATGCATTTGCTGTGTGCAAACATCACAGGAAATCAAACAAGGGTATTTGGCACAAAAACAGGCTTTGGTGGCTGCAAAGAACTTAAAGCTATTGCTAGCAGGTGGAAAAGAAAGTAAATTGGCTACTTATGAACCTCACTCAGTAATGGCACTTGTTTCACTTGGGAGGAAACATGGTGTTGCACAGTTCCCATTGACAACCATTAGTGGACGCATCCCAGGACTGATCAAATCTAAAGATCTTTTTGTGGGAAAGACAAGGAAGCAGCTGGGCCTAGAACCTCACCCCGTACATGATTAATTTGGTGTGTATATGGATTCTTCTTTTACAGGATACATATATGCATATGTGTATTGCATGTGTTACTTGCGCGCCTCCGTGCATGCGTGTGTGGAAGGGCAGCTTGTTGATTTCACCATACAATCAACACAGTTGGCGGCATCCATAACATCATATGCAAATGTATCTGTATATACAGATAGATCTTGGTAAGGATAAATCAATGAGCTAAACAAATAGTAAATTTTGAACCATCTTATCCGGGATTACAGCACTTGTATGTGACTGTCTAAATCTTGGCTTTACAAAGGGATCTATCGGTTCAGAACTAGCTACTCATTTTAGTTCTTTGCTTTTAACTACTTGCCGAAGTCTAAATATGTGGATTTTGTGTTTATATTTATATTCTTTGGTTTTGGTTTGGTACATGTATATTTGTATGACGTGTGTTCCTTTATTCAATTTTGATTGTTTGTTTCACTTGAGAGATTGTCCTTCTTTTTTTTTTTTTCAATAACAATTAAATCTTTAATATTTCATATTTTTTCTGATATGAACTAGTCATTTTGTCATTTGTTATGCCATTTGAGCGAGGGAAAATTTGAATACAGGACCAACTCATTAAAGTAGCTTTGTTATTGAAAAACCATCCACAATGTCCTTGGATCCTTTCCAATTGATCAAGTGTAGAGTACGATCTGCATTGGTAGTAGCAAAGCAATATTTTGTAATACTTCATCAATTGAAGAGCCCTAGGACAAATGTTGTATAATCTGACTAGCCTACGCAAGGTCTTAGAGGCACAATGCAAACCAAACAGTGATTTTGTGGCCACTTTTGAAAGGATTTCAAGGATGATATCGATTGGGAGGTCTATCAACTGCTTTGTGCTCTTGCTGCACTGCCCCAACTTCATTGAGGCATTTGATCAAACATTTGTAAGGCTACATACATTCATATGTAATCTAACAACTTACATACATTCTCAAATTTCTTCATATTGTTTGAACAAAATTATTTTATAGTCTAACATGTCAACTAAAATTCCCCGAGCAATGCGGCCAGATAGAAAAGATTGACGCATACCAAAATAAACCAATAATACAATTCAAGGGTATACCTATTACAAGTATAGTTTTTGTTTTTTTTCCTTCTAGGATCAAAATTACAAGTATAGTTAGTTATTCCGACTGAATCCCTCGAGGGGATTTCCAATAAACATTGGATGTTTAGGGGTTTCGAACCTTTACCTATATGAATAAAGATGAAATAACTCAACCAACTAAACTATACCACATTTGCCTAAATCAATAAACTTTAATCATGCATATAATATATATTAAGCTAGATGAAGAAACTTCATTCTCAAAGTATCTTTGACCACCTAGTTCACTTGCAGGCCAGCTGGTACTCAGATACTGGGTTGTACTACTTAACCACTAATTATTCTCTCCCGCGGTCCCTCGCAGCAAATTTCCCTTTATGTTGTACTTGTATTTTCAATCCTTTTACCATCTCTCTTTTTCCAGCAAGGAGAAGCATATAAATATTTGCATCTTAAACTTGTTAATTACGTATGCTTGGGATAAGGTTTTGGTATCTAGGTCTAGCAGGCAATGATTTAATGGCAGGCGTAGATTTTTACCTGGAGAGTGATTAAAAAATGTATTTTTATATTATCTTCATTTCTTGATGGCATGCACCTAATTCTGTCCAATCCCACACCACACCTATAAATATAATTAAAAGTCGAGGCAAGGCGAAACCAGATACAAGATATGGATCCCACCCTAGTGGAGTAGGGAGGGAGAGAGAAGAGAAGGTGATATATGGACAAGAGTCATAAAGCCAGCTGCCAAATCTAGTGCCTGATGTCTTCAATCACTCAGTCAAACTCTCTATCACTCAGTAGCAGTAAATAAAAACAGTGTTTAATTATACTTACTGCACTGCAACCGCATCTTCTGCCTTAATTTCCTTGATTCCATCATGCAGAATCGTTGCCCCTCCCAGATAATATCATCGACTGCATAAAAAAATAAATAAATCCACTAACCCATAATTATACACCATCATGAGCAACCATTGCATGTAGCTATAGGCAAGTACCCTAGCTATAGCTATATATTCATACAATATATATATATATGCACAGTAAGTACACATCATAAGCATAACAGAAAGCATATATATGATCGTACGTTGGTATTTGACATGGTTGGCATAAATATATCAACCATCTATGGATGACATCATTTTACTCATTAGGGTTTGGTTCATACATATGATACGTACCATGTCTTCTACTTCCAGATGGTGCATGCAGGGAATTAAGGTCGGCTTGTTGTGGCACATTAATCAATGAGTTGCAGAGTGACGTGGGAGTTGATGGATACTTGATCAAGGACGGCGCTGAGCTGAGGGTCTTGTGTGTCATAAATTCATAATGGCTAAGCTACTTAATCATCGACTTTTAGAGAAATGGCTGCATGAGCAATTATCATTTGTGAAGATACCCAGATTTCACATCTCTATAAATTGGGACTGGCCTTCCCCAACATCTTCACACTTACACTTTCCTCTCTTCTCTAGTATCTCGTGCTATTTAAGTTGTTGTAGATTTGTTCTACAAGTGCTAGCATATCCCAAAAATGGCATCCAGATCATCCATGGTTTTCTGTTTTGTTTTCCTTGTGGCGTTGTGCTTGGTGCACATAGCGGAAGCTGCAAGCACTGGTCTCTCTCTCTCTCTCTCTCTCTCTCTCTCTCTCTCTCTTTCTCTCTCTCAGCAGGAATTTTCTATTTTTATTTTATTTGAAGTCAAATGCTTTAATGATTAAATTAATTTTTCTGTGGCTACCAGATTGCAGACGCATTGGCCACGGTTGCTTTGGTGCTGAGGCAGCTGTTTTTCTGAGACAAAACAGAAAGGTCGATCCATAATATTACTTACATTTTCAATATATATATAAATCTCATTTATTCAGGGCACAGAGATTTGTTACTCATTGTGCTTCCTTTGCATGCATATATGCACAGGTGCTCGCTGAGAAGGAGGAGGAAGAAGTTGTTGCCAAGGGTGTGAAGCTGCATGAACAAGCAGCTGCAAGTGCTGGCAATTTTGCTGATAATGGAAAGCATAACTTGGTTGGGTGGGAGTTAAGGAAGGTTCCTTCTGGTCCTGATCCACTGCACCACAATGGAAATAGCCCCAAAAAGCCTAGAAATGATCCATAAAAAAATGTCAGCCGTTAGATCAAGCAAAGCTAATCTGTTCTAGAACTACCAATGGATGCCTTTTGTATTTGATGCTTGTTTGGTCCGAGGAGAAGAAAACCCTACAAGTTTTCCTCTTGGACTTTTTCCAACTACTTTATGTGTAAAATATGTTTGTCTTAATATATGGAACATATCTTTTGTTTGGTATCTTTTGTTCAGTTTCTGTCAAGATATTAAAACCAGGTTTCTGTGTTTGTACAAACTAAATCTAGTTACTGTAAAAGAATTCTGAGTTTTTTACCCAAAATAATAATCATTTCGTGAGATCATAAGTGCAAGGGATGTCACAGATTTTGGCCCTTTTGGGCTGACCCCAGAGTTAAAAATAAATAAAAAGCTAAACCCCTGCAGGCTGCAGACTGCAGACTGCAGTAACTGTCAATATGTCAAATTTGACCATTTGTGCACACAGCCCATTCCTGGCATGGCATCAGCCTGGATTGCAATAGAATCAATGGATGGATGGTGACAATCTGATGGACATTAATTTATTGTGCATCTCACACTTTAATTAATTAAATCTAAAACTAAATCCATATCTTGATGATGCGGGATCTGTCACACCAGTGATGACGTCTATAATCATTGAACAATAGAAAAGCAAACAAATTGAGAATGAAATCATTTCTAATGGTATTGCTATATAGTACACCCGTTCTTTTCATTTTTGGTCAAGTATTATGTTTCTTTCTAATGGTGAAAGAGGTCCCAATTTGAATTGAACTTTATAGTTGATCGAAATAAGAAGAGAAAATATATATGTACTTTAAAAAGAAAAAATCAAAGAGAACGAATTTTGTCAGAAGTTTGAATTGATTGTCTTTATCATCTTTATGGGTAGAGTAAGTGTACTGTGAAGATCAATAAAAGTACTTTGTGGAAATGTGGTAAGTAGTTGAAAAGGAAATGTCACATGCTCATCTGAAAATCTAATTCTTTAAAAAACAACTCGAAAAAAGACTATAAATATAAGTAGCTTAGTTTATTAATACAAAAACATCAACAACATGATGATTAAGACGTTGGAGTGGAATGGTAGGGATTCGAAACCCCTTTGGTTAATGACCATTATTTTAGACTATCGAGGAAAGACCCCCAAATTTTGTTTGTTTGTTTGAAGGGCCAAAGCCGTTATTGAAACTTATATTGAGCAACTATTGGTTCAATTCCTTATCTTCCTCAACTTTGGCCAAAAAATAAAAAATAAAAAATTCTTCCTCAACAGCTCACATTTACTTTGCTCATCAACTGAAGGTTTGTTCTATGAATTAAAAAAGAAATCATAAATAGCGGGTAACGATTGTGCCAGTGCTTTTTCGTGGCTGAAGAAAAATTTTAAAAATTCATTAAGCCCAAACTCTAGCAAGGTTAACACCACCTAGATTTTTTAAAGAAATTAGAATTTTAAAATAAAAAATAATAAAGGGCAAAAAGGCTACAACTCCTCACCCTCCCCCTTCCCCACTCCCTCCCACCCCCCATCAACTTTGACCCAACTCTCCCGCAGCACCCCCGACCACAGATAATTGGGTTAAGTTGAAGCCATGGCTGCTGCTGCTGATGATGAGCTTGGCCAGCTCTTTCGTTAAATAGCCAGGCATGGCCATGCCTCCTCCTCGCGGCCTCATACCATTCTACGCCAATCTACTCGAAGCCTGCTCTTTGTCTAAGAATCTCCAAACCGTCAAACAGCTCCACGCTAAAACCATAAGACTCTGCATTTCCCGCCACGACTTCATTCGAACCAAGCTCGTTTTCTCCTATGCCTCATGTGCCCAACTGAACCAGGCCAACCTCCTCTTCTCCTTCTGCAATCGCCAATCGACCTTCCTCTTCAACACCCTCATTCGAGCCCATTCGTCCCAAGGTTTGTTCTCTCAATCTCTGTCCATTTTTATCCGCATGCTTGCTGCCATTAAAGCCTTTGACCGCCATACCTTGCCTGTGGTTCTCAAATCTTGTGCTGGGTTATTGGCATTGAGGCTTGGGAAGCAAGTACATGGAGCCATTTTGGTGAATGGGTTTGCCTTAGATTTGGCGAACTTGAATGCGTTGATCAGCATGTATGCCAAGTGTGGTGAATTGGTTGCTGCGCGTAAAGTGTTTGACGGAATGCTCATAAGAAATGAGATTTCTTGGTCAGCAATTTTGGCTGGGTATGGAATGCATGGAGTGTTTGGTGAGGTATTTGAATTGTTTGATAGGATGGTGGAAGCAGGAGAGAGGCCGGATGCAGTGACATTCACTACAATTTTGACAGCGTGTAGTCATGGCGGGTTCACAGAGAAGGGGAGGGAGTATTTTGGAATGATGGAGCAGAGGTTTGGGGTGAAGCCCAGGTTGGAGCATTATACATGTATGGTGGATATGTTAGGCAGGGTGGGACGGGTGGAGGAGGCAGAGGAGTTGGTTTTGGGGATGACAGTGGAACCAGATGCGGCATTATGGGGCGCATTGTTGGGCGCTTGTAGGATTCATGGGAAGGTAGAGGTAGCTGAGAGAGTGGAACAGATGCTCTATGGAAGGCTACTTGGTGTAGTATCTCTGAGGCATTTACAGTGAAGTGCTTGCAAAAGGCCGGCAGTGAGTTCAGCTGCCCATGATGCTAAGTTCGCTTTCTCAAATCTGTCAGAACTGAAATTTGCCGGTAAAAAAGCCTGCGTATTCCTCAGGGGGAAAGTTAGTTTCTAGTTACTTGGAGTTCTTAGCCTAGAAATATGCAGGGAACAGATGGAACAGATTGATGGATATGCTCTCTCTACCATTGTTAGGGCCTATTACCTTATGCAAAAGCATAGGTTGATGACAATGGACAGAAATGATAGACTGTAAACCGCACAAGGACATAAGAATTTTTACGTTCTACCGTTCTCAGACCGAAAGAGAAAAGCCATCAAACGTCTGACGTTCCCTGTGATTTGCTAATTGTTCACCAAGAAGATTTGGGGATAACATGCTACGATAGCTCATCAAGAAGAGTAAGAAAATTAGAAGTTGACGACTTGGTATACAGCAGCAATTTTAAAAAGCGATTGTTATAGGTAAAGAAAACATCTTTACACAACTTAAATTGATCTACAAAGACAGATCTCCACTTTTTGTTTCTTTGTTAGACTTTATTTTTTGTACGTGCAATTTTTTGTTCTGGTTTAAATTTGTCAGCTTGCATTTATAAGAATTAAGTTGTATGCGCAGAGTTTACAATAAATGACCGGCCATATATACCAACAGCGGATGAGTGATGGTTGCAAGTTTATAAAAGCTAGGAAAATTTCATGGTATGCTAATTTTGGAGCATATGAGTGATGGTTTTATTTCACAGCCCAAATATGAATGATATAGACAAATGTATATATTTTGGAGCTTGACAAGTAGTCATATATCTCAATCAAACTCGTATGATTCCCTCACAAAGTCACCTGGAACATACCCACATAATATGAGCTCAAAAGAGAGACTCTAGGGTCGAATATATATGCTCTGCGTCGACATGAGATTTATCACCAGCCACGAATTCATGAATGTTAGAGTCAATCTCAACTGAACTAAATCCCACCGTCTTTTAGTACTATTTGTTGCATATATATTGGCCAAGAGCACAGTTGGAATCAACACCAGGATCTAACTCATAGAGGTACTTCGTTAATCTTTCAGCTAAACTGATATTCCCATTGGTTCTACATGCAGCTAGCAAAAAACACACAACTTCATTTGGCTTCGTTGGCATGTTTTCGATTACTTTCAAGGCACTTCCAACACCCCTGCATGGCTATACATATCAACTATGCACTCCTAATGCTCGACTCTCAGGGTTATTCTGTGAATTCTCTTCATGTTATCATCAACACCTGTGTTCAATATTACAGAGGAAAATTCATTCAAGTGCTTACATAAAAGGATAAAATTGGATAGAAATTTTACAAAGCTATTAGGCTGACTACATCAATTAATAAAAACTATTCAATTTGAATATAGGTATATTATCTAGTTTAATTTTTTATGTGCTAGGCTGGCTCATGAATATATAACTAATGAGCAAGGATCAAAAACAGCATGCTTGAGGGCTTCTACAGGTTGTTTAAATGGTGATGTTGATTATGACTACATGGTGAATACCTGACTTCTGATTCTGAACAAGTAAATTTCCCACTTAATAATTCCTGGAAAATTTGTCGGAACACAATCGAAGTTTAGGTAGGAAGGTTAAAATTGTTGAACTGTCGAGCTCTGCCCTCATTTTGCAACAATCAAGAAGTCATATTATGAGTAAATTATGTGCTTGTGTGTGCATAGATAATATAGTGAGATGTTTTAACATGAGAATGCAATGAATTCGTTACAAAGTAACATGTATATAAAGTGAAAACACATCCATAGGTCATGAAATAACAAAAAAAAATAATATATATTTGAATCAACTATCGTCTATCAACATTGACGTGCCAGACAATTCTTACAGCTCAAGTAACAGCTCCTGGTGATACTGATGAAGCATTTGTGTGTATGAGATTTGCACATATGCACGATCGAAAGGAAAATGCTTAATATCATATCCTATATGGTAGTACCTGCTGGATATCCTATATGGCAGAAACTACATCTATTGAGAAAATAAGCAATTTATTTGACGATAATGCCACAATAGCCAATAGTTTCTCTTGACTTACCAATTATAGCTTTCCTCATCGACCATCAGCAGAAGTAAGGGACTCCGCAAATCCATTAGGCCTTGCAGGAATACTGCCCTTGCTGTCCTGAAGACTAAGTATAGCTGATCCCTCTGCTTTCTGCTTCCTTCCAAGAACCTGAAATGCAAGTCAATCCATTTTTTAAGAGTCAAGAAGTTAGGCAAGAAAATGAAGGGCAAGTAGTTACAAAAATGAATTGTACCTTCAGATAACCTAAGCATCAGTCAAACTCGTATGATTCCCTCACAATGTTTTCTGGAACATATCCACATAATTTGAGTTCAAAAGAGAGAAGCTCAAGGGTTGAATATATATGCTCCGCGTCAACATGGGATTTATCACCGGCCACAAATTCATGAATGTCACAGTCGATCTCAACTGAACTAAACCCCGGCGTCTTTTGTATTCCGAGGGCTTTCATGGTATTCCTAACTCTACTTGCACCATCCCACCTACCATCCGCTGCATATATATTGGCCAAAAGCACATAGTTGGAATCCACACCTGGATCCAACTCATAGAGGTACTTCATTAATCTTTCAGCTAAATTGATATTCCCATTGGTTCGACATGCAGCTAGCAAAGAACCCACCACAACTTCATTTGGCTTCATTGGCATCTTTTCGATTACTTTCAGGGCATCTTCCAACATCCCTGCACGGCTATACAGATCAACTATACACCCATAATGCTCAATTCTTGGGGTTATTCTATGAATTCTCATCATGTTATCAAAGTAATGGAGCCCCTCGTTGACTAAACCGGCATGGCTGCACGCAGTCAGAGCTCCAGTGAAGCTGACCCCATCTGGCTTGAACCCTTCCTTCTGCATGAGGTTGAAGAACTTGAGAGCTTCCTCTGCATGCCCATTAACTGCAAAGCCCACAATCATCGAGTTCCATGATACCAATGTCCTTTTGGGCATGCTCTCGAAGACTTGACGAGCAAAACCAATACAACCACATCGAGAATACATATCAATCAACGAGTTACTTATCCTAATATTGTCTCTAAAATCTTGCTTCATAATAAACCGATTTATCCACAAGCCTAATCCAAGCGTTCCCAAATCAGCACAAGCAGCAATTACAGCAATTAAGGTTACATAGTCTGGTTCCACACCCGAGAGCTGCATCTCCCGAAACCACTCCAACGCTTGCTCGAACTGACCTTTCTTGACAAAGCCACCAATCAGAACAGTCCAAGAAACCGCATCTCTCTGTGGCATTTGTTCAAACAGCTTGACCGCATCGTCAACCTTGCCATTTTTCATATACCCATCAATCATCGTATTCCAAGACATTGAATTCTTCACATACAGCCCATTAAAAACCAGCCTAGAAAAATCCACCCCACCACACTTTGCGTACATATCAATCACCGCCGTGCCCACCATCACATCATTTGTATCCAAGCCGAGTTTCCGGGCATAAGCGTGCAGCGAAGCTCCAAACAACACACCCTTCGATGGAAAATGGGCACAGCCGGAGAAAAGTGTAACGAATGTGATGTGGTTTGGCTCGATGCCGGCTCGTCTCATTCGGATGAAATGCGCAACAGCTTCAGCCAATTGACCATTTCGGCAGCGGTGGGATATGGAGGAGGTCCATGAAACAGTGGGGTCTATAGGCTTTTGGGTCTTTTTTTCCAGATAGAAAGAGTGTTTATTGGGATGGGTTGGATTGGGTGAGGTGGTGTGGGATGGGTTTGGAAGTGGGAGAATAAGTGGTGGCTGTTTGGGAAGCTGAAGGAGTTGGACTGGGGTTGCTGTGTACGCGGGAAGACTCATTGTTTAAAATACCGTTACTGGAAATAGGAAGCGCTTGCCGTTATAAAAGGACCCGTCTGTTCAAACCCCATTTTTCAATAAGTTGACTAAAACTTTTAATGCATTTTATATTTCTAATGTAATCGTTAAATAAATTTCTATAAATTATTCTATCAGGTGCTAGACAGAACTCCAAATATTTTCTCTCAGACTAGGGCTAGCCCTAAGAGCATCTCCACCCATAAGGGGTAAGTCTAGGGCAAGGGCAAGCAAGGGCTGTCACTATTCACGTGAATAGTGTCAGGCTTGCCATTTGTGGTTCCATCCATGAGGGCTAAGTCTAGGGCAATTACTATTCACTTAAATTTATTTTATTTTATTTATACTTAAACCATTGATTTTGATAAGCTTTTCGGATAAGATTTTCAATTCCCAAGTGTTAATATTTATCGTAAAATCCTCACCTAAAAATCAAGATAACATTTTCGGACAAAATTTTGAAATTAAATTGGTGTGGAAAGTGAATAATATTGGTAGGTATGTATAGAAAAAAATTTCAGAACTTTTTGATATATTTTTTAAAATTTTTTGATTTTTTGTTCAATTTTTTAAAGCCAAAAATTGGACAATCGTTGGATTGTGCAATATTTTTTGATCAGAGGCTCCAGGAGAAGCCACATGGCTTGTAACTATTGGGCAATGTGGGCTAGTGGGTCCAACAGTAATAAAAAATTTGAAAATCAGCTGCTGACATCATGCTGATGTCAGCAGCCCGAGGGCAACAGCCCAGGTAGAATTAGCCTTTGGGCTTGCCCAGGCTGGTGGGACCCACCATTTGCCCTGGCTCATTGTTGTGCGATGGAGCTGGAATGGGCTGCCAGGGGGGCCTTTTGCCCAGGTTTGGTGCAGCGATGGACATGCTCTAAGAGCACGTTCGCCCATAATGTCATGGCAAAGGATAAGTTAATGGCAGATTCAAGAATTTTCATTCCACGTGTTTTAAAAAAAATTCTATATAAAATAGACCCATCGAAATGAAACGATAATACTCTCATTCATAGTAATAGATAAAAAGTAGATAAAACCATACAAAATACTCATGTTCATTATCATAGATGTTTATACCGGAAAGAAACGGCCTATGACCACCGAACACGTGGACAGGATCGACACTGATCACAAAGTTCCTTCGGCATGCTCCCTACCGAAGCCACTTATCTTGGCTCTTTTACCATCGAGCACGTGTCATGCTCAGCTTCCATGTCAACAGTCCCACATCGAAAATATGAGCACAATGCACACCTTCCAAGGCCTATATAAGGAGACCCATGGAAGTCGGCTAACCTTCCTACCGAACGGAAACCTTCTCACCGAAGTCGAACGAAGAAGCACTCTCTCTAAGCCTCGATCTTCTTGAAGAGCACCGGGCACATGCCAACCTTCGGAATGAAGCCTACAAGCAGCGTGTCTCTCGGTATTACGACTCCAGGGTCAGACACCGCTCATTCCGAATCGGAGACTGGGTCATGCGGAAAGTATCCCTAGCAACCAAGGATGCCACGGAAGGAACCCTCGGACCTTCCTGGGAAAGACCCTATGAGATCATCGGTATCCTTCGATCGGGAACCTACCGCCTAAAGGACTCCAACGGCAAGACCCTCGGTCATCCTTGGAACGTGGAACATCTCAAGTACTATTTCAAGTAACCTAGCCTACGGCAGGACAAAGTTGTAACCTAGCCTACGGTAGGACAAATTGTAAATGCCTTTCGGCAGAGATTAATAGAAAGCCTTCGGCACTATTACTTCAGAACCTCTTGTTAAAATTACTCTACTAGCCTACGACTGCCAATATAGGCAAGATAACGTTCTACGGCATCTTTATTAGCCTACGGCAATAAATATTTTCAAAATTGTTACCCTACAGATTCCATCGGAACTCCTCAAATTTCGAAGTGTCCCTTTAACGTTATAAATCCTATACGGAACCTTTTGGCAATAAGTACGATCGGCAATTGAAACAAAATTAGATTGAACAACAGTAGAGAAAAATATGCATTCGAATTAAAGATGCCCTCGGCATCAAGGTGTTCGGTACGTACAAATAAAAAAAAAACTAATAGTTATTACAAATAACAAGGCCCTCAGGCTTCATCCGCGGCAGCGGCCTCGGCAGATCCGGAGCCTTCGGCGGCGTCCTCCCCCTAGTACTCTTCAATCATCTCCTCAGTCATCCCTTCCGGTAGAGGAGGAGGATCGGAGATGAAGTTCAGGTTCAGCTTCTGCCCAGGGTTGTACCATTTGAATCGGTACAACAGGTCCGCCATCTCCGAGCCCACCTCCTTATCCAGAAGGACAGTGAACTCTTCAGACGCACGGTACCCCTGGATAGCCTACCGAACGGCAGCCTCGATCTCCGCAGCTTTGGCCTTTTCTGATTCCACCAAGGCCACCTGCACCGCAGCCTTCGCCCGTTCCTACTCCTCCAAAGCCGCCTGCACCGCGTCTTTGGAAGCCTCGGCATCCTTCGTTGCCTCCAGCGCCGCCTCCAGGAGCCCCTTCATCTCCTCCACCTGCCGTTCGGCAGATTCTTTCTCCTTGACCAGGTGGGCGTGCTCCTGGAGCGCTTTGCCAGCCTCGGCAACCTTGGACCTGCCGTCCTTGTACGCCTTCTTGGCGCGCTCGGCAGCAGCGATGGCCCGCTTGACGCAGAGCCACATGTCCATGGATGTCTGCACAAAACAAAGAAGGTCAGAAGCATGCCCCACTTTAAACAAATAAAAGGACGAAAGAAGAAATACAATCTTACCGAGGCCTGAAGCCGGAAGGCGCGTCCCGCCTCCTCCCGAAGAAACTTCTTCGGCAGTTCGTCGATCTCCGGCAGCTCCATCTGTGAGCTGAGGATCATATGGTTGACGAATTGGACGGTTTTCGCCGGGCAGGCGATGGTGACAGCCTCGGAAGGACCGTCCTCGTCCTCCACCGCAAGGACGGCCCTGGGAACCTCCGATTGGCGAGGGCGCTTGGGGACCAGCTCGGCCTCCAGATCGACAGTCTCCGGTCGCTTGCCGGCGACCTTGGAGGTGGCAGCCTCGGCGTCCCAATGCCTCGGCGCAGCGGCTTCATCGGCAGTGCGCCTCGGAACAGCCTCGGCATCAAGCTGCCGAAGGCGATCCGCGAGGGTCTGGTCCTCCGGATCCGGCACCGGCTGCCGAACGGAAGCTGCCTCGGGTTGTTTTTTCTTCTTCTTGCCCTCCAGGCCCATCATCAGGCGCCTCCTGGAGGACTCGTTCATCTTTTTCGCCTCGGCAACCTTCCTAGCGTCCGTCACTGGCCAAAAATATTCGGTCAGTCGGCAAGCAAAGGCAATAAGCGAAAAAAAAAGAAAAAAAAAGGAAAGATTTACTTACTCTCGGCAGGGTCGACGAGGCCGGCTCTGATGAGATTGTCGGTGAAGAGGAAGCGCGGGTAAACTCGCTCGGCAGCAGGTACTCTCCACCTCACTCTGTCAAGCTGCCGGATCTCACTCGGCCTGGGGCTCGGCTGCTTGAGTTTACCTGTCATACCGAAGGGAAATTAATAAATTAAAACAAGGAAGAGAGAAGAGAAGCCAGCTTACCGATCGGTAGTTCGAAAACCTACCGGCAATCTGGAATGTCGTGGGGACCAGGAAGCTAAGGGGTGTTCCCGATGGCGATTCTCAATCACCGGAGAGCAGCACCCACCGATTCCTCCACGACTTCTGAGAAGTCGGTACCGAGCTGATGAAATGCCCCCGCTCGGAAGCCTTCAGGCAGTTCGCCTGAACCCAGCCGCCGTGATCGGCGCTCTTGGACTTGGTGATGCTGTAGAGGTACGAGAACTGCTCGTAGGAAGGCTCCCCCTCCTCGGCAATCCCGAACGCAGCGATCACCCCCATCAAGGCCACCCAAAAGTTGGGGTTGTACTGGCCGGGAGCATACCCGATCTGGGCAAGGATCTTCTGCACTGCAGGTTGCAACGGCAACCGAACCCCTTGCAGAAGAACGTCGGTGAAGAAGGTCACTTCACCGTTCGCTGGGTCGCTGAGGGATTCGACAGGGCTCGGTATCCTCATCCTCACCGAGTCCGGAATAAGGTACTCGGCCCTAATCTTCTCCAACTCCCGTTCGATGATCTTGTTGGGCTCCAGGCAGTCGACCCCGAACAGAGTCTTCTGGGGCACACCCACCGGTACCCTAGGCGGCCCTCGGTGGACGATGGTTACCCTCGACCGTGAGGGACCGGCAGTGCCCTCACTACGACCTGAGGTGGAGGCCTCAGGCTGGTGCTCGAACGGCCCGACACCGGTACCGTCCTCGTACACCGCGGCCAAGGGTAACGGTTGCCCCGTCATCAGCCCCTTACCGATGCCATGGGTGGGAATGGAGTTCACCTCCTCACCGAATAATTCGAGATCGGTGTCTTCTCCACCCTCAGCATCGAGGCTTACAGCCCCGCTGGATGTACCCCAGCCCGAGGACAACTCCCCATCGAAAGCGTTGGGCTCACTGCCGAACGGCGACTCGCTATCGGACATCTACAAAACAGAGAAAGGGAAGCTAAGGCCCCTGCCACAAACTAGCCTACCGATACCTATGTCGCTACCTATGGCCACTAGACTACCGAAGGAAAATTCTACTTAACGATCAACTAGCCTATGCCATGGAAAGACATATTACATAAAGAAAGAATATTCAGAGGGTACGGAACGGTAGCTTACCTTAAGTAGTGTGGGATGATTGGGTTGCCGTTCAGTCTCGTTGGAAATCGCCCTGTGTGCCGAGAACTGCTGTGAAAAATCGCCTTGGTTACCGTTCACTCTCTTCGGAAATCGCCTGCGCAGAGCTCTCGCGTCAAACTCACAAATGCAAAGTGAGCCTAACACCCGGAGCCACCTCTATTTATAGGGAGCGAGGTGTAACGGTACGCCTCGGAAGACTAAACGGCTCATCAATGCGCCGTCAAACGTGCTTTCGCTGGCCACGCGTCACCCGATGAATGGCGCCGCAGACTGCACGCCAAACACAGAAGACGAAGCGCCTCTCTGCCCCTAAACCCACTCAGCATCAACGACCCCTCGAGTCCCAGGCCAATCTCCCCAGAACGAACCTACCGAACGGCAGGTTATCCTCCGAACCGCCATGGAGAACTAAATTCCCTTTCAAAGGACCTTCAGAAGAGAACTTGGGGGACTACTGTTTATACCGGAAAGAAACGGCCTATGACCACCGAACACGTGGACAGGATCGACACTGATCACAGAGTTCCTTCGGCATGCTCCCTACCGAAGCCACCTATCTTGGCTCTTTTACCATCGAGCACGTGTCATGCTCAGCTTCCATGTCAACAGTCCCACATCGGAAATATGAGCACAGTGCACACCTCCCAAGGCCTATATAAGGAGACCCATATCCCCAAAAGGAAGGGATCAGAACTAACGGTACGCTATCGATTGATCTGTCAGTTAACTTTACTAAATCCGTACTTACTTAAGCATCAGAGAGCCTTCGGCCAGTACCGCACCGGTACCCCAAGGATTTACCGAACGTGTCCTTTTGTAGGTACTTATCCCTTCCGAAGACAGTCACCTACCGAGGACAGTCACCTACCGAAGGAATAATTTAACTAAGTTGACGAAATACGTGTTAAACCACTTTTTCGCATCAACAATAGATAACTGCATCAACCTCAACAACAAAAAACACACATTGCAATACACTAGAAATATCTCTAAGAATGTGATAATAAACCAAAAAATTAACGTAATCCTCTTCGCCTCCAAAGGAGTTTCGTCCTACTCGACATAAGAACTAGCATATATTAGTGCAATCCTACTCATTTTAGGGCATTTACGTCATTTTTGAGGTCCGTCATCATTTTGATTTTGGGCTTTATCTCAATTTCTTTTTGGATCTAGCTCTCAAACTTTGGACCCTTATGAGTACTATCTTAGGAGGAGCTTATTCAAGCAAATATTTCTTCAATACGTAAGAGTTAGGTTATTCTTGTAAAACTCTTTGTGAATTGAACATCTAAAGTTTTTTACCTAGATTGACCTTAGTCCCTTTATGCATTCATATCATATATTCCTTACACATCAAATAAGAAAACATGATTTTATGGGATTTTAGTATGAAGTATATATTGACTTAATGAGCCATCATTTTTAGCCTAAATCGTATTTTGCACTAAAACTGATTTTTCATATTTTGATTTGGTGGGAATTTGATTTTCTAGTATTTTTATTTGAATCCGAATGAGGGGTACTTCTTTATTTATATTGTAAACTTAAGTAAATGTCTTTATTCTTTTACTTTCATTTATTTTATATTACTCCATTTACTTAAATGTTGAAAGTGGAAATAATGTAATCTGCCTGTTGTACTAGTGTGCTGCGCCCTCTTAAGCATTCTATCAAGCAATTTGTGGGCAATTTGCAGGTGTTAACATCTTCGCCTCCAATAGTGGATCCAAGCTTTCAGGGGTCAATTGACCCCTCTTGCCCCTATGTGAATCTGCCCCTGAGGATAAGGGCAGATACTATTCACATGAATAGTGCATGCCCTAGCTTTTTTTTTTTTTTTTTTTTTTTTGCTTTTCCACTCATTGCCATGGCAACCCAATGACAATTACTATTCACATGGGATTAATTTTATTTTTATGTATGAGATTAATAATTTAAAAAAATTACTAGATATGTATAATAAAAAAAATTATGAATTTTTTGGTAAATTGTTCAGAATTTTTTTTAAAAAATTTCTTCATTGACGTCAATGCCCTCAAATAATAGATTGAGTTGTTCTTACTTTTGGGCCTGCCCAGTCTTCGTAGAGCCCACCATTTGCCCAGGCTGGATTTGTGCAGTGGAGCGGGTTTCTTCAATATGGGGGCCTTTTGCCCAAGCTGGACTCAGCGATGAAAGTGCTCTAAGGGTGTGCAATTGGTGTGATTTTTGCTACATAAAAATTTAAAGTGCTTCTTGGTCACCTTCAGAAAAAAGTGTTTTTCTAGAAAGCATTTTGAATTTTAATAAATTTTTTTGATATTTTTCTAATAGAAGCACTTCTAGAAAAAAAAACCCTTATGAGTGCTTTTTACCGAAACAGTCGCATACCAAAATTGCTGTAATGTTAATTCGTGGTGGTTGTGATTACAGGGCGCGGGGGGTTGGTGCCACCAGCAAGGTCTGTGTGGTTATTTTCGTATTGAAAGTTTGGGCTGATTGGGGAATTAAAGCAAACAAGAAACTGCAGCAATAAATACCAAGCAAAAATATTAATCATGAGACTGGAAAGTGGACCTTCCCAGCTGCTGCCCATTTCTGTGCATGCCACCCAACTCAGGGGTTGAAAATTCAAGGCGTTTCCTATATATAGAACAACCAGCCAGCTATTCAATTTCTGTGGTCAGTGGTTTGGTATCTCACTATTAGATGACATATTTGATTTCGACCATTGTCGATGACCGTAACACCTACACCTTGACACCTTGACACGTGATGTTATTAATGAATATATATACTTCTTTATACGACATTTTAAATTATAAATTTATCGTTTATTTCTTGATACGACATTATAAAGTATAAATTTATCGCCTAGGGTAGGAATAACACTAAGTGAACGTGTTATAGTACTGTAATAATTTTTCCTTAATTTCTACCATAATACCTTTTTAATATATCATTTTTATAAATAAATATATAAAACTTAAATTATTAAAGTGTGAAACCATGATTCATCTGTTGTCTAACAAGTGCATTGTTTCTTCTTTTGATATTTCAAAACCGTTGTAAACAAAAAAAATTACTCTAAACTGATCAGCATTTGAACGAGTTGAGCGCTTTGTATGAGTTGCCTTTGTTCAAAAGAGTTTTTATCAGCAACACCTGTGTTCAATAGCAGAGAAGAAAATTCATTCAATCGCTTAAACAAAAGGATGAAATTGAAATTTTACAAAGCTATTAGGGTGACTACATCAATTAATAAAAAAAAACTATTCGATTTGCTCATGAACGTCTAATGAACAAGGACAAAAAAAAAAAACAGCACGTTTTGGGGCTTCTACAGGTTCTTTAAATGATGATGTTGATTATGATTACGTGGTAAATACCTGACTTCTGAAGAAGTAAATTTCCCACTTAAAAATTCCCGGAAAAATTGCCAGAACACGATCGGAGTTTAGGTAGGAAGGTTAAAATTGCTGAACCGTCTAGCTCTGCCCTCATTTTGCAACAAGCAAGAAGTAAGAACAATATATGCGCTTGTGTGTGCATAGATAATATAGTGAGATTCTTTAAAATGAGAATGCAAGGAATTCTTTACAAAGTAACATGTATATAAAGTGAAAACACATCCATAGGTCATGATATAACAAACAAATTTTTTGAATCAACTATGCTCTATCTACATTGATGTGCCAGAGAATTCTTACAGCTCAGGTAACAAATCCTGAAAATACAGATGAAGCGTCTGTGAGTAGTAGATTGGCTTGTATGCACGAACAAAAGGGAAATCCTTAATATCATATCCTATATGGTAGAAAATAGATCTATTGAGAAAAATAAGCCATTTATTTGAGGATAATGTAACAATAGCCAATAGTTTCTCTCGACTTACCAATTATAGCTTTCCTCATCGACCATCAGCAGAAGTAAAGGACTCTGCAAATCCATTAGGCCTTGCAGGAATACTGCTTTTGCTGTCCTCAAGGCTAGTATAGCTGATCCCTCTGCTTTCTGCTTCCTGCCAAACCTTTAACATTTGAGGCAGAGGTTGGTTGTAATCAATCCCAGAGAGACAATCTGATTCGTCTTCAACTGGTTTCCACTTTTCAACAAGTAGGGACAACACGTTCACTGCATGGCCCATATCAGGCCGATGGCTTGGTTCCCTCGCTGTGCAATGGCCAGCCAGTTCAGTTATTATGGAGATGCTCTCAAAAGTCTCTTCATTAACTTCAAGCGCTGGATCGATTGCAGCCATAAGTTTCTCCTTGCTTGACTTGATCCGCCAAAACCACTCAGCCAAGTATCGGCTTTCCTCTGGCCGGTTCTCATCAAGTGCCATTAATCCAGTCAAAAGTTCCATTAGCACCACCCCAAAGCTGAACACATCTACCTTTGTTGTGATTTTCCCCATTACTGAAACCAATTATCATGACTTGGTAAGATATTTGGGCAGATCAGATGTACAGGTAGATAACAAGTTGAATACTTTAGAAAATTGAAACATAAGTAGAGTATCCCATAAATTCCCACCAGTTGTGTTCAAGGAAACTACTGGTAGTTTTAACTAAAGTAAGATACAGTAGTCTCATACCAAGTGAACTCTATAGTTATTAATTATAAGTTATATAACATATTCCCGTAATGATAAGAACTATTTATCTGCCCTTTTTTCAACGACATAATAGAAACATCTATTAATATTGCCTTTTGATCTTTGACCGAACACACCTTTATAGAACTAAGAGATATAGTATGGCGTTTGACTTGTAGATTATTCATCACCGTGGGGCTTAATCAGAGGCAGTTTATCTCTCATTGAGGTTAAAAAGTAAAGGAATTTATTGGTATTTACAGCAGCGATAGACATGTTTCACATGTACAGGACAATCCACAAGACGCGTGATTGATGGTATTAAGGCACCAAGCATTTTCATTATCGGAAAATAAGAAGAATAGATATTGCATTTTAAAGCCTTTCTAATTGCAAACAATCTTTCATTATTGCATTTTCATTATCACAAAATAAGAAGAATAGATAAGGGGTTTTCAGATGCAGATTTATTTACTATGGCCGACAATCTTTCTCTTTCAGATGCAAATTCTAAATTACCCTATGGTAACTGAGTTAAAGACAGACCAAGTGTTCTGAGCCAGTTATCAATCTCGTTTTTACTGTAGTGGGAAACAAATTCATTTTTTCCTCATGCATTCCTCAAGTCCAATATTGAAATATTGTAATTCATTTTTGTAGATTTTTTCCACTTTGTGACTACTGTTTCTAGAAGTGCGTGCTCTCCAAAATATGAGACCTAATTCAACCAACTAATTTATAATCATAACTGCTAAGTATTCGCAAATCATAAGAACTTGAAGAACTGTGACAGAAGTATATACCTTATTTTTCTGTTTAAGATAAGAAAGGGTACCTAAGAGTACGAAACATGAAAATTCTAGCTAGACATGAAGTACTGATATTAAGTGAATTTGTAAACCAGATAAGATTTCAATATAATAGTTACATTAGTGTTTTGAGTCTATTCTTTTGCATGCTTTAGCAGATGAACTTATTTCTGAATTTATTGCAATAACAAAATCTGAGAGGGGAATGAAAAGAAAATTTTACCTGCATATTCAGGTGCAAGGTATCCAAATGTCCCTGCAAGCTTAGTGGCAATAGACTTCTCCCCATCAGGAGCAAGTTTCACCAACCCAAAATCCGAAACTTTTGCATGAAAGTTATCATCCAGAAGAATATTAGAAGATTTGAGATCTCGGTGTATGAAGGTCTGGCGGGCTAAATTATGTAGGTACTCCATTGCTCTTGCAACATCCAATACAATTGTGAGTCTCCTTGTCCAAGACAAAGGTTTCAGGTTGAGGCTCTTCCAATGGAAAAGATGCCGGCTAAGAGCACCTTGAGACAAATACTCGTAGACAAGAAGCCTTTCATTGCCTTCGATGGAGTACCCCAAAAGAGAAACCAAGTGCCGATGACGGACCTTGGATAGAACAGCAATTTCTGCCTCAAATTCATCCAATGCTTTGCTACTGATTACCCCACCCTCCATTCTCTTAACAGCTAATTGTGTCCCATCTTCTAGTTCACCCTTGTAAACAGTTCCAAATCCGCCACGGCCTAGCTCATTTTCGGGTGCAAAATTTTTGGTCACCTTTCGAAGAACTTGAACAGAAATGACAAGGTTCCCAGCCTCAATCATATGAGAGTTTTCTGTTCCACCACTGTTGTGACTGACCGTAGTCCTAGTTTTAGTTGACAAGCTTCCAGTGGTGTTACTTGCAACTGCAATCTTATACAAATTTTCTGGATCAGATGGATCTCTTGGGTGAATGACAACAGAAGCAGGAGCCTCCAAGATGTTTTTCCTTTTCTTACAGCAGTATATAGACAGACAAATCAACAGAAAAGCCGCAACACCAACAACTGCAATTCCAGCAACGATAATAACTGGTTTGGGTCTTTTGGAACTTTGGGGTTGAACATCCACTTGGATAGCACCAGATGAATTATGGTCTGGATGAGTAATTGGCGAAGGTGGACTCTGTGATAATGGGGATTTTGGTGGTTTTCCACTACCTGATGATGGACTATCTGATGGAGGTTGCAAACTGTTGCGTGGAGGTGGGCTTCTAGTAGATAAAGGAGGTTGTGCAGTCTGATTAGCAACTAAAAGAGGATTTCCCTCGGCGATGACCTTCAGGCTATCAGGAAATTTTGGCAATGGAGGCTCAATATTGTTTCCACTTATATCCAATAATCTCAACGATTTCAACTCAGTAAAGTTAGTAGGAACTTTACCAATTATGTTGTTTCCTGAAAGTCTTACATTGACCAGAGAATCCAACTTTGCAAGTGCAGGACTCAGGGTACCATTTAACTTGTGCCTAGGCAAATTGATGACAGAAACCTTGGACTCTGGATTGCAACTCAATCCCAACCATCCCCCCTCACAGGGGTTATTACCAGACCACCCAGATGCAAGACTTGATGGATAATTCAAATCACCAAGAAAATCCAGAAGTGCAGTAACTTCTGGGGCACATTGAACCCCAGGATCAGGTTGACAAAATGAATTAGAATTATAAGTAACATTACCAGACTTAAACTTCGGTATTGGACCCATGAGCTGGTTATTTCCCAGGTCCAATTTGTCAAGCTCCATATCAGCCAATGTCTGCGGAATCAGACCAACAAGATGGTTACCATTGAGGTTGAGTTCCTTCAGAGAAGAAAGATCCCCAATGTTCTCTGGGATTGTTCCTGTGAATTGGTTTCCATGCAGCCAAACCTGTGTCAATGATGACATTGATGCAATTACATCAATTGGACCGGTCATGCCACCATCTTGATTATTCAACCACAAAATCTGCACCAAAGACTGTCCGAAATTCAGGGGTATCTCACCAGTTAATTTATTAAAGGAAAGTTGTAGCACCGTGAGAGACGGCAATCCGCCTAAGAATTCAGGCAATGGTCCAACCAAATTACATTCAATCAAGGAAATATTTTGTAATTGAACTGATTTTGCTAACTCATTAGGAAGAGACCATCCAGTAGAGGCATTCAATGGAATGTGATCCAGAGCCAAAACCCTGAGACTGCTAAGTCCATTGAAGAAATCAGAAGGGATTGTATCAAACAGGTTCTGATCCAAATAAGCATATTCCAGTTCAGATAAGCCACTAAAAGTGGGCAATTTCCCATTGAAGTTGTTCCTTTGCAGGCCAAGGTTGTAGAGCTTAGAGAGCTGGTTGAAGTTCTGAGGCAGAGGTCCTTTGAGGCCCATATTCTGAACTTGAATCTGTGTGACTCTGTCCCCACTACAGAACACATGAGGCCATGAAGGAGGGCCACAAGGGTCAAGCCCATTTTCTGGCCAATTGAGAAGCTCTGAATTCTCCAACCCTTTTCTGAAATCATTCAGAATTTTCAGGTCACCAGGGAAAGTGGCACCATAAGCCACCATGAACAGACACAAAACCAGAAAATTGCATAGCCTCCATCTCCACCCTCCCTCCATAGCTACTCCCTCAACTACAGCAACAGCAACAAACCCCAATGCACTCCACAAACCACAAGAATTTCAACACCAATCCCCAAAACAGACTATAATAACCAAAACCAAGATTCAGAAATGCAGAGAAAAAATGAATGGCGAAGAAAACTGAACCTGAAATGCACGTGAGTCACTCCATTTTGTAAGAGTCAGGAAGTTGGGCAAGAAAATGGAAGGCTTTGGGGAAAATGGCAACGCCCCAGACGAGAATTCAAAGCTGAGAAAATGAAGAGAGATAATCTATACTTTTTTGGATGGATTTACCTAATGCTGAACCACGAGGTCCATGACTTTCTCTCTCCCTCTCTCTCTTTCTCTCTCTTTTGCTCGCTTCCTTTAACTCCTTTCTCTGTTCCAGAGTGTTTGTTGTCTGTAATTTCTCTACAGTTGCAACCAGTGAACTGACTCTTTTGCCCGAGATGAGGTTGGCTAAGGTGAGAGTGACAAGTATCATCCACCTGTCAGCAGGGAGTGAAAGAAGAAAGAAAGAAAGAAAGATTTCCTCTTTAATTCCCACAATTGTATATCGCCGTGGGAGGCATGATATTAATAAGTTATTAATAAAATAATATTTAAATAATTATAGTGGGAACAGAAAAGCCAAACAAGTGATTTGTTGTGTCCCATACCGAATTACTGCTCTGATGTCGGCTTCAGGGAGCTCCGTTAATTACGGATTTGGAGATTTCTACACATTCCTTGTTCTTCCTCGGAAGAATTAGAATAATATCTAGGACTAGGAATCCTGGTGTCTCGTATTGCCATCATTGTTTCTTACAATTTTCCACTGGAATAATCTAATTTTTAGGTGGCATTTGATTGGTGGGAAAATGAACTTAGGAATGACAAATCATTTACTTTCTCATTTACAGTAAGTTCATGTTTCAGAATAGGTTTTCTATGAAACTCTCTATTTATCTCGGGTTTCATTTTCATTTCCCATGGGGAAATGAGCAAATTTTGGCTCTTTAAAACTAACTAGAAGCTGCTCTTCAAAATAAATGGGATTTTGACACTAGTTAATTTCATTTAATTTTTTCTTTTTTCAAATTTATTTTAACTTTTATTTTGGAAATTATCAAGTGTCAAAACCTCATTTGCTTTGAGAATGAGCTTCTCCTCAGTTTTAAGGAGTCAACTTTTTTCGAAATGAAAAAAACTTATTACATTGTGTTATGACCCAGTTGCCCTCATTAAAATTAAATAAATCACATAAAGCATTCTTTTTTTTCTAAATTAGGGATATAATTGAAAACTTATACAAATTTTATTTCCTATTCCTACGCAAATCAAATTTGAGCAAGAAAATAAAATGGTATTTATGGTTACTTTTCCAGTATTATTAAACATGAGAAATGAATTTATGAATTTTCATTTCTTATCCTCTCTTGAAAAAGACATAGAAACTGATTCACGCATTTAACCGTGTGTTCTAAAATGGCTTAAAACACTAAAAATTCTTTTGAGAATGTTTGGTGCAGAAACTTAAAAGTGCATATGAATGGTAAAAACAAAAGTGTCTTTTTTTTTCCCTTTGAAAAATCACTTCAATTACTAATTTAAAATTAGATTATATTTTTAACAACATCGTTTTCAACAATAACACTTATGAACAAAAGTATTCTCGAACTGCTTCAACAAGAACTGATAATTATATAGAGGATGTGAGTGGTCGAGTGTTTTAAGCTTATTATGACAGCTCATTAGAACCTTTTGGAAGTTCACATCTTGATGACGATGACGTGGTACAACAAGGGGAAAGTTGCGTCGACGTACGTACACAACTGTCCCTATACTAGTAAGGAAATAACATGAGTTGTAGAATTTGTCTCAAAATTTTTTAGAGTCCTTGCATTGCGTAATTATTAACTAGAAGAGAATTTGTCCCAAATTTTAGCCCCTCTTTCCCTCTTCCTTTCCTTCTGTGAATCCTAAAGAAAAATTTCATAGAGAGGGAGGAGGAGGAAGAAGCGTCATTGTCCCTCCTCTCCCTCCTTTCTTCTCGTCTTTTCCTTTTAGATTAGTGAATAAGTCCACTAGGGCGTTTTGAATATAAAAAAACTCATTGTTGTAGTTTCTTCTAAGCCATAATTATATTGAAGTTCCTCATAAGCTCTTTTAGTCTATGTTCTCAATCAAATCCTACTCTCATAACCCGCTCCCTAACGATGCCCATATTCTTTAAATTTGATATTACATCGTATTTGATGGAGGTTGCTGCAAGTCACCCAATTATTTTTTGGCAAAGGTGTTGTTTTCGTTTATTTGTTCTCTCTCTTTTGCTCGCTTCCTTTAACCCTAAACCCTAAACCCAATCTGTTATGGATGCGGTGGTGGGTGTGGCCACGACGGCGCTTCTTCAGGTGGTGATGGTAGGGTTCATTTAGGCTCATGAGTTGATTTAGGGTTTGGTTATGTTGGGTTTGTGGGCTTTGTTTGGGTTTATAACTAATTGTGGTGATGTGGGCTAGTAGTTTTAGTGCGACTTTTGTCCACGTTAGTTTTGCTTTTAGCATGTTAGTTTGTTGCTCTATTGAGATTGATAGTTTAGATATCTTTAATTATATCGTTAAAGTTTATCTAATGAAATTTTTATTTGATAAAAAAATAAAAAACTTGAAGAGAAAGATATTGAATGTTGTGAATAAGTGAATGAATAGGTCAAGCAGACCAACTAAACCAATTATAAGTATTACTAGTTTCTTTATCAAAGAATCTGCTACCATATTAGCTTTCCGATATACATATTGAAACGAGACTTGAGTAGATTCTCAATTTTTATGATGATGTTGTTGTTGTTAGCCTTTATGTCTTGTTTTAGTTTTAGGTTTTTTTGCACCCTAATTTCTTTTTCCTCATCGTTTTTTTTATCATCTTAAAATTGGTTTGTTGTGATGGTGTTGTGTAATGGTTTTTGATTTGCAGGTCAATTTGTTAGAGTATTGAGATCGCCTCTCGCATCCAAGTTCAAATTTCACTTTCTGTAAATTATATTAATTTAGAGTAGTTTAGACAATCACTTGTATCAAAACTTTTATGCCTAATCTTTAATTTTATGCTCTCTAAACAAAGCCATAAATGTTCTAAATCTTTCATAATCCCCTTAAACATAATCTTAACTAATACACCTGAATAAACTCCCATCAACACTAAAAAAAATTACTTAAAAAACAATCAGAAAATTAAAAAGAATAAAAAAGCTTGCGTGACTGAAGAGTTTGGAAGAATTATCAAGAATCAGAAAGTAATTGATTACTGTAGGAAGAGTGGGTAACATGCTCCATCTCTGGACATAAAAGCAAAAGGCATGTAGTTGTAAGATACAATAGTAATATTCATTTGATCTTAGTGGGATAGATTTGTCATTTGGTTAACAAGCATGGAGGACACAGCATATTTAAAAGAGTTAACATTCTTACTATGTTTTCCCCTTTCTTGCTCACGCTTTGTTTCTGTATTAAGAAATCATATCCCAAAAAAGGGCATTTGTGGGGACTGGAGATGGATTTCTTTTGCTTGGGCAAGCCATCCCTCAAGTTATTACTTTTTGACCGTTTCAACAGGGGCCCTAAACACTAATTAGAGCAAGTAATTACGGTGTAATATTAGATTATGACTACGTGGTATAATTTGTTCAAGTGTTATAATATAAATAAATATTTATTGAGACTAGACCTTCAAAATAAAAAATTTTAATTTTGTCGCCCACTCAAATTATAATACGTGAACAAATTATATTATATAGCTATATTTCAATGCTATACAACAATTTCTGAACTTGCAGGGATATATCTTGCCCTGATCTCAAGGCAAGCCCAATGTACAATATTCTAGCCAACAGTAAGAGTTGCTTGCCATAATGAGGTCATAGATGCTTATCAGACTGAAACACATTCGTGGACATTTCCCCTACAGATGGCACATGCATCTACAAGGAGTTCGAGTTCAATTTTGCTTCCATTTTGGAAGATCATAAATTCATCGGTTTAAAATATCTAAAATTTATGGTTTATTTGTAGGTTCTAAAATGGGCAAAATAGATTTTGAAACGAAGTTTTTTTTTTTTTTACATAAAAAGCAAGAGGTTTGTAATTTAAGTGGTTAAGAGTAGTTAATTTTGCATATCATATTTTATATTCAAATCACTCCTCTCCTGATATCGATCGTATGAAAAAGAAATTAAAGAAAAAAAATGTAGTGACTCAAAAAAAAAAAAAATTTGAAAAAAGTTATGGCATGAAAATAAATAGGACAAAATTTTGGTTTAGGCTAGGGCTACATTTACCAGAGTTATGGCTGATTTTTAGACAGATCGAATGTAACATCTCATATCGACCAACAGAGAGTGGGTGATGTGCCTTATATGTGCATGCTTACCTCCATCTAGCACGAGACCTTTTGGGAGCTCATTGACTTCGGAGTCATGGAGACTTCGAAGTTAAGCGAGTTTGGGCTAGAGTAATTCCAGGATGGGTGACCCACTGAGAAATTGCTCGTGAGCTCCCAGAAATAAAATCGTGAGAGTAAGGAGGGGCCCAAAGCGGACAATATCGTGCTACGGCAGAACCGATCCGGAGTGTGACATCGTATAGGACTTAAGGGATTTCAATTCCAATTCAAAAAAATTCATAATGAAAATCCTATTCCAATTTCATTAAAAAAAATTTTAGGAATTTCAATATCCATTCCAATTAGGAAAACTCGGAACTTGTATATTTCAGAATTTTTTGGAAAATTTTGGAAACTAGTTCAAAATTTTAAACATGCACAACCATACTGAACACTTGAAAACTCTTATATTCTCTAGTACTTGGATGTTGTTATCCCTTATGGAATGACTTGTCTATGTATATTGGTCATTAAATTATATTTAGCTCAACATGAACTTAAATTGTATGAATTCTAAGCTTGAAATCCCAATATATTTTGGAATTCTGAATTTTTTGAAATTTCGAGATACTTTCCAATTCCAATCCAACTTTTTTTGGAATTTTCGGATATCAGAGTTAATTTGGAGTTGCCAAAATTGGAAATTTTCGAATCGTATTGGCCGGAAACCCGAGTTTTTAAATTAGCTCACTATATCAAAAGAATAGAACAATTTACTTGTTTTGCCTCAAAAGCATAGCCGGCCCTGGCCCAGGGTGACCAGGGCCACAGCCCAGGGCCTATAACATAGGGAGGCACAATTTTTTTTTTAGCATATATATATATATATAATAAAATAAAATAAAAAGAAACTAAACAGACGCTTAACGTTAGTCTTGTGTGTTCGAAATCACAAATTTACCCCCCCTCGAACCATGATATAAGCAGGGTGTCAATACAAATCAAAATACTGTAGGTTATTATTATTATTTTTTTCGTTAATTGAGTACACTGAGAAGGGCGGTGAGTGGAGAGGTTGATTGTTGAAACAATATACCAATCCATTTTTATCCTTCATATAATACTTTAGGTTATAAGTAGATCAATTAGTTTAATTTGTATGTGTCCTTACCAGCCCCCTTTCCTCACCCTCCCCTACCTCACCCCACGTAATCCTCCCCCTCAAATTTTGGTGGAGAAGGGTGTGGTTTTTCAGTTTATGTTTTAATTTTTTATTTTAACAATAAAACATGTGTTAATTTTAAACAATTTTTCTAATAAAAAAAATAAATAAATAAACATTTACATCGGTGATGTGTTATGCCTTAAACGGTTAAATTATTTAAATAGTTTAGATATTGTGAAATGTGGGTAAATGCACGAGAGCTATATGTAGAGGCTCGGATCCATATTTCAATACCATACAACAATTTCTGAACTTGCAGGGATATATCTTGCCTTGATCTCAAGGCAAGCCTAATGTACAATATTCTAGCCAACAGTAAGTGTGGCTTGCCACACTAAGGCCATGTCCTTAGTATAGATGCTTATCAGACCGAAACACATTTGTGGACATTTTACTTATACAGCAATGGCGGACTTAGGAATTTTTATAAGGATAGGCTAAATTTTATTTTTTACAGGAGATATATTATAAGCCTTTTTTCTCTTGAAACAAAAATATAAATAAAATTTTATAAATCAAACAAGGCCACATTACGAGCAAATATAACACAAAGTTCAATATAAATAAATATCAAATCAAACACATTGTTCAACTTACTTGAGATCAGAGTTGAGTAAGTTCCCCAAGAATTGAAGTATCAACATCAAATGCAGAAGGTGTATCATTGTTATCGTTACCACTTTTTTGGAAGAATGAATAAAATTGTCCTCTCTTTGTTGGTCTATTATCATTACGTGACATAATATCCGAACAATATATACTAGACACCAAAAATCATATATACTAATTAATAATTCAAGTTGTAAAAATAAAACATATATAACAATCGCCAAAAGTTTTCACCCAAATCCTAAATCATAAAAACTTAACAACAACAATTAAAATTGAAAATTAAATATAAAAAGAGAAAAACTTACAAGGATTGAAGAACCCACTGAAGATAGGTTGGTACAATTTTTTAGAGGGGGAGAGCTATTTCTTATAGGCTTTGAAGGTTCAAATATAGCGTTTTGGGTGGCTAGAAGAAAAATTCTGATGTTTGCTTCTAATCAAATTTATATTGGTTATGGATTGTATGTTTACTATTTCTTATGTGCTTCAGGAGTGGGCTTATTTCTATATAGAGAGGTGGGTTTATTTTAAATAGAGGGCTAGATTATTATTTACTTAACCTATATTTGGCTTAAACCACTAAGACTACAAAAAAAAAAAAAAAAAATTTCAACATTGGGCTGGAACCCACTCCAGCCCAAGTGTAGATCCGCCCTTGCCTACACATGGCACATGCATCTACGAAGAGTTTGAGTTCAATTTTGCTTCCATTTTGGAAGATCATAAATTCATCGGTCTAAAATATCTAAAATGTAGGGCTTATTTGTAGGTCCCAAAATGGGGCAAAAAAACAAAGTTTTTTTTTTTAAAATTTATTTATTTATAGAAAAAGCAAGGGGCTTATCATCAAGTGGTAAGAGCAATTATTTTTGCATTTGAAGTCCTGTATTCGAATCACTCCTAAGAAATTAAAGGAAAAAAATGTAGTGACTCAAAAAAATATGAAAAAAGTTATGGCATGAAAATAAATAGGACAAAATTTTGGTTTAGGCTAGGGCTACGCTTACCAGAGTTAGGGCTGATTTTCAGAAGGATCAAATAGGGATGTAATATTAATACAACAGAACATGGCTCGGGTATATGTACACATGGTAGGAACAGAAGTGACAATGAGTGGAAAGGGATTTGCGTCTTGTAAGTATCTGCATTAACCTATTCAGTTTCCATTTGCAGACAAAAACATGTGCCTCACGACTTGATGCTCTCGTCCATTAGCTTATCAAAGTTTTGTCAATACAGGCCCGCCTATAATACTAACATCTTAGTTTGTTAAAAAAACAACAACAACAAAAAAAACAGGATGGCAAAAATATCAGTAGACACATCTCAGAAGTCGACTTGCCTTCAGGAGCCTCTTTTAAATGGAGGTATTTGAAGGAACGGATTTGAATTTGACAACAATGTTAAATTTGTTATAAAATTTTAAATTATAGGTATCTGAATGACAAGATGTAATATATTTGGAATCCATTTATTTTCTTCATTTCCTTATTCAAATCTTGACGTACATGAATTATACTAACGTAATTTTATAATTTAACCCTGTAATATAATCTAAATACTTAAATTTTGAAGTCATCCCATCCAAAATGGAGCCTTAAGATTTAATAAAATATCAAGCTTCAGTTCAGAATAGGACATGGACCAATAAAGACTGCCGACAAATATCATTGGTTTTGCTTTCATTCTAAAAGCAGAAGTCCTAGTCCTGGAAGATTAGGATGCCACTTTAAAATGCAAACGTGCCCCTTGACTGTTGCTGGAGCAGACTCATTTATCTTCTACTTCTAGGTTCATTTCTCAAATTTAATTTAAAGATGTGAGATTAACAAGTATCAAGATAGAATTTCACCACAATTTGAAGAGAGATCAGAGAGAAAATTGTAGGGTAGGAGAGAGAGTAAACATAAATGAGGTTGAAATTCACACAAATTCCTAATTTTAGTTGTCCATTCAAATTCTAATATTTTGACTTATCAAATTGTCGGTAGTTTCATTCAAATCCATATCCACTTTATAAACCTGGACCCAAACATGCCCAAATCCAAATCCACCTAAACAAATGGGCCCAAAGGATTTGATAATTCGAAGTGTGTAGCGTAACTGAGTCACTCTATAGGAGTCGTTCTATGGTGATGGTGTCATAAATGCGGACTTTCATATTAGCCACATGATTCATCTAAATAGTAACTTCACTTAAGTTTAATGAAAGGATCATGTGGTTAATATGAAGGTCCACATGAGGAGTCCATATATGACACCCTCACTATAGAATTTCGTCATTCTGTAGTGAGGGCCTAATATATGGCATTTAGGTGAAGTCCTATCTCTTAACTGTTGGATCAAATTGGTTAATCTGATCTAACGATTAAGAGATAAGGCCTCACCTAAGGGTCATATGTAAGGCCCTCACTATAGAATTCTTGGTGGCTCCTAAGTATTAACTGAAGTGTGAATTTTTATCTTCTGCTCCAGCCATGCCAAGTTTCAGTTTTTTTTTTTTTTTTTTTTACTTAAAAAAAAAATTGTGTATGAACGTAGGCGTACTCTGCAAGATAACAGGGCCTTCATCTCTAATTGGGGATGCTCATACAGAAACATTGAAGCAATAAGCAATACTCAATCAAATTTACCCAAAAAAAAAAAAGAAAAAGTGTGACTTCTTTGTTGCAATGACAATCTTATATCATAGACACAGTACAAACAGAGAATGAGGTTTACTAAAATGAATTCCAAATTAAGCTCCTTTTAAGAATGGTACATTGTCTTTCTGGAACTTTTTAATGGATTTAATAACTTCCACGGCCAATGCCTCATCCTCTGGGTAATAAGCAATGGGATCAGATAATAGACAAGTTGGTAGGTTGAGCACACCTTCAAGTGTGGCATGGAGACAATAGGCTGAGTAGGTAACATGATATCCACCTTCTTGGACAATCAGAAGCCGTCCACTGCAGTGTCGGTCCGCCAGGCTACGAACAATCCTGCCAATCTCTTGATAACCCTCCATTGTCAAACACTGCCTTCCATTTGGATCAAACTGAGAACAAGCAGTGTTAACGTTTAAGCTACTTCAGTTTTTGTTGACAATAAAATTAGATTTCTTCGAAGGTAGCTAGAGAAGAACTTGAAGTTCATACTCTGATATGAAGAAGGATATTATTAAAGGGTAATGCCAAAAAATAAATTGGCAACAGTTATTAGTACTAAACACAAACAGCTCTTTTCAAAATATGGGAAGTCTCTACATAAAGACGGTGATGATTTCAGTTTTGTTAAGCAGACACTTTTCTCAATAAATAAACAAATCAAGCAAATCATCTAAATTGAAGTCATGCAGAAAGATTTAACTTACAGCACTTGAATCTTGGCCAATGACCAGAACCATCATTTCAGGCTCAAACTTTTGGATTGCAAGGACAACCAACTCAGTCATGGCATGCCTGTATCCACGGTCCCCGGTCCCATTTGGTAGAGGTATATTCAAATTATAACCAAACCCCTCCGCTTCACCAAGCTCATCAACGGAGCCATTCTGTGGGTGAGATGGACCCCATGAACCATGATTCATATGAAGGGAGGTTGTGAGAACCTTATCAGACCTATAGAATCCCTCAGCAGTCCCATTTCCATAATGGACATCGATGTCTATGACCGCAACCTTTGAGCATCCAGAATTTAAAGCGAATTGAACAGCAAGACCGGCATTGTTAAGGAAGCAGTAGCCATCAGCTCGAGTAGGCTGAGCATGGTGACCCGGAGGCCTAACCAATGCATAAGCAATTTTTCCATGTCCATCAAGCACATGTTTCATTGCCGATAATGTTGTACCGGCAGCAAGAAGCGAGGCACCCCATGATCCAGGGTTCAAGAAAGTCCCAGCACATAACATCTTACCCCCATCTCTATCCGCTTCAACTAGTTCATTTATGTATTCTGACACGGCAGCATATATTTGAACCCAAACCAATATTCTTCATAACTTCACTAACTCATATATAGCACAAATGTAAGGATTAAACAATCAAAGGATTAAAATTTGATAAACACCTGTCAGTTTGGTTTGAAAGTAATATTGGGTAATTGATTTCATCCAAATTCATTGGCACATAAATGAATAAAACCCAAAAGAATTCGTAATTCAAAGCCTACAAAATCCCAGTACTATGCAATCAAAACCCAACCTACAAAGAGACTGCAAGTCCTAAGTGAACCCAAGTAGCAGGGGAGAGAAAGGAGCAACTCAAGAAGCAGAGCAATCAGAAGTTGAAAAAGTAAGCAAATTGATTCAAAGTGAATCCAAATACCTGAAGAGTGGAAAGAGAGCAATTCAGAGAGCAGAGCAGGCCTTCCTGGGAGCCAAGAAATGTAGGGAGAGATAGGGCCTCTCTTTAGAATAGAAACCATGTTTTTAACTCTGTCAGAGTTCTCTGGGTGCTTTTCTAACACATCCAGAAACCCAGGATCCATTCCAGTGTCGAATACTCCATTGCCTGAGTTATGGTTGAGCATGCCTGATTCCCAGAACACATCTATGCGGTCAGTTGGGGCAGTCGCAGTTGAAGCGGCCATTGATGAAGGAACTCTGTTTTTTTCTTTCGTTCTTTTAGTTGGTGTTTTGCTAATGGGACCAGGTTGTTTTCAGTTATATGTCTCGTTTTGATTGGAAGGGCCAACTAAAATTGAGTTGGGTTGATAATGCCGGATAATGCTTGAATGTTATTTTGTTTTAGGCCTTGAGCTCATTGTATTTCATATCAACACTCGGGTTGTTGCTAAGTTTTGAGTTGGGCCTTAATTATGGATTAGGATTTGGATCGTCTCGTTGTGTTGGCAATCACTAACTTTAATCTAAGCGGGGCCATTATTAATGTAATTTTTTTTTTTTTTTTTCTGAACAAACAAAAGAACTTACAATGAAGGTCGGCCTTAACTTTTGAGTGGCACCGGGCATAAATTAAAATGACCCCTTTTTCTTTTGTATATAATCATAGTTGATCAAGAAAGAAAAAAATTTCTGTACATGAATGTATTTTCTTTTTGTCTTAATTATGGTATCCTATTAAACTAAAATAATGAAAGAACATGAATCATAAAACATAAAAAACCATCAAATTGTTGACAATTGGGATGTTCTGCGGTGTTCTTCTATGGGTTTATTATTTGGGGTTTCTACGGTCCTCTCATGTGGGTCTTACTATGTTGGTCTCTAATTGCAGTTCTCGTCGGAGGTTTTTGTGTTAGGTTTTGTTTTTGACTTGTTCTTTTATTGTAATGGTCCAAAATGACCTGAATTGGACTCTCCTATTAGTCCATGACATGTGTGATACTCTTTCCTCTCCTGGGATTCTTGTCCTAGGAAGATTTTAACGATGCCACTATTTCATGTCGCTCTTTGTACGTCTGTGGTTTTATGAATGAATTCTGCTTCTCAAAAACAAAAAAAAAAGTCATCAAATTAGAAGAAGTAAACATAAATGTTGGATTATTTGGATGTTTGTTCCAAAACAAAAAATATAATATTTAAATATTCAATTTATTAATTGTATTGCTAAGGATTCAAAGTGATTGTTATTTGAACTCTTGTTTTTTCAGACTCTAAAAAAATCAATTTAATATGAATTTGAACAATTATATATAAAACATGTAGATACAAATTTTTTTGGGGCCCTCTTGATATGAGGCCCTAGGCCGTCGCCCTCGGCCTTGCAAATACGTTACTCAAAAATATGATGGTAAATTAAAATCAAAACATTAAAAGCATAAGCTCAAGAATAAAACAGGAGAAATCAACCATTCTCCCTTGACAAGCCAATGTAGCATAAACAAGAATATTTAACAACCTAGCTCTCTAGTTTTTACATGCTTCTCGAAATGAAAGCAGTATCCTTTTGACCTACGAGTTTCGCTTGGAGAGTAGGAGTCATGAGTCTTTGCGTGTATTGGAGTCCTCAATAGATAATTATTGAATTCTCTTTTGTACTTTACAATGTACAATTATCTT
Organism: Prunus persica; assembly: GCF_000346465.2. Classification (NCBI taxonomy): domain Eukaryota; kingdom Viridiplantae; phylum Streptophyta; class Magnoliopsida; order Rosales; family Rosaceae; genus Prunus; species Prunus persica. The sequence goes on from NC_034014.1 coordinate 11,665,702, forward strand.
CTTCATTGGAAACAAAATTCTCTCTTTTCAATCGGTAAGGAAAGTTCTAATTATTTGTTTTTGGATTCTCTTTTGTGCAATACAAGACAAGTGAACGCAAAAACCATTAATAAAAAAACACATATTGAGTCAAATAACGCGTTGTCACAATGCACATCATGCATGAAATTCGAGAACGCAAAAAAATCTATTTTCTGTTTCACTAAAAAATAATTTTATTTTCTGTCAGATCAAGAACGTAAGATGATATAAAATAAGGAAAAAGTTTGGCTCTTTAAAACTAAAAAGGAGCTGCTCCTCATAACAAATGAAATTTTGACATTTTTCGAATTCCAAAAGTGAAAAAAAGGAAGAAGAAGCTTGTCTCCTTAAAACAACCCAGATTTTGATAATTGTCAATTTCATTTAACTTTTACTTTTTTTGAAATTTTTTTTTTATTTTCTTTGTTTCGGAATTTGACAAGTGTCATAATCTCATTTTGTTTGAGGAGGAGCTCTTCCTTAGGTTTAAAAAGGAATTCAAAAGCATTCTATTTGTTTTTTTTTATAGAGAAAATTGTATTGCATTCAATCCAAAGAGAACATTACATGGTAAAAACGAGCATGTTAACGGTGGTCTCGTTAAAACTTTTCCGAGAAAAACTACAAGGGATAAAAATCCAGGGCAGAAAATAGCATTCCATTTGTTTGGAAGATGAGCTCCTCCTCAATTTTAAGGAGGCGAAGCTTTTTCCCAGAAAGGAATGGGTGTTGTAGTAAAATCTTCAAATTAAATAAAAAGAGTGAATCTATTTATATATAACAATGAATTATTCATGCGTAAAAAGCATGACCAAATTCAACATTTTACTACTAATTTCGCAACTCCCGGAAAGATGGAAAGAATATTATAAAACAATTCAAATTTAAAAGAAGAGAAAAGAAAAAAATTAGGATGCTTGCAGTAAAAAAAGAACAATATTATAAAGGAGAAAAACCACATCATAGATGCTCCTTCAATATTATAAGCATGTCTATAATGGGACAAGAGGTTTTTTTTAAAAAATTTGTATACACAGTTATAAAATTATATATTAACAGGATACGTTAATAGCAAAACATTCTTTTCATTATTAATTTTTCTTATTCTATTAGACAAAATATTCTGAAAATCAGCTCAATGACAACTTCAATTAGGATCGGTTCTTGTGTCAATTATTATGATATGTCATGCTGTCTTGAATGTTTGAACACATGGGTAGATTCAATCATCAAACAGCCAGTAGGTTGAAATTCAAATACTTTTAGATGGGAGCAAGCCTATATAATATTTGGAGTAGATGCTTTTCCTGTGGCATTTTTAGCTTAGTACACTGTAACACTAAAGTGAAAATGTAAAGCTTCCAGCAAAAAAGGGAAAAAACTACAATATATAAGCTAGAATTAGTATTATTATTATAGTAATCATTTAATTTCTGAACGATTAGTATTAATAAGGAGCTTATAGTTCTAGTAATTAAAAGCGTTTATGTTCGACTTATATTTCTCTCTCATTATCGCTTGTATCATAAGGAAAATGGTTACCAACTGCATTTGCTAGATATATGCATATCCTCTTTTTAATTAAGTTTAACAATCAATGGTAGCTTGTTTTTCCTAATAAAACAAGTAGAAAGAGTAAAGATAATGGTAGCTTGGGTGATACATATATATATATATATATTTTTATATATCAAGATGAGTACTACCAGTATTTCTAAACCAAAAAGAAATTTTTAGGACGACAAAATAATATATGAAAATGGGTTAAAAAGATAGAGAAAAGAAGCTTACTGGTAAAAAAATTTGTGAGAGAGGTTGTCCCAATCAAGTACAAAGTAACGGACCTATTAAGGCGCAAAAAGGTGCATCTGCACCTCCTTTCATCGGAAAAATCATTATATATGTATATTGCACCTCTACTCAGCTTGGGAGGGGCATTCTAGGTGTTCGACGAAAAGCCTAAACGAAGTTAGTATGCTGCATAGTGTGCTTGTTTTTTATATTTTTTATATTTATTTATTTATAAATCTTGGCCAAAATTATACCTCAATTAAAACATTCATGGATCTGTGAAAATGCATAATTAAAATACATTCCAGTTAAAAGATATGTTGAAATTTAATTTAATTTCTTCAACACCAAATTTTTTTAATTAGATTGTTTTGTCTCTACTTGCCACATGGTTGGAGAACAACCTCTTATAAGTTCTTGTCCTTAAAGCTTCGTGGACATTGACAAAGCTAGAAATTCATATTTAAAAAAACATTTTAGACTTGAACATAAAGTGAATGGTTTTTCGCTGTTTGGATTTCTCTCCTTTTGATTTAATATGATTACAACTAGAGGGAAAACAGAGAAAAAAAAAGAGAGCAAATATTTCTCAATATTATTCAACACACCACTAGCTAGCTAGTAATAGCATTGTATTGTAGAGGGTTTAGCTTGTTTTCCAAATCCAAACGAGCTCGAACTTAAGTTTGGCGAAGTTTAATGATGAAAAATAATAAAGCAAATACAAACAAACATAATAGTATGAGATGTCCTTGGTCAATATTGGCACATACATATAAACATATAATAGTTTGACATGCCTTATGGGAAATGTACATTTCATTTCTGAAAGACTGGATGAATATGAAGAATGAAAAGTAAGGAACATTTCAAAAAAGTTGAGGATGTAATCGTTGGATTTGATTTTTCATGACATTATTCAATTTTGATCATAAGATTGTAATGTCTAACTTCTATCAGCCAAGTTTTATGAACGAGCTTAACCAAAACTAGAGCTATCTTACAAAAGATACATGTTGCTCACGAGCTTTACAAGTTACAACCCGAATATACCAAAGTTCAAGCTCAACTCATTTTTCTTGAGCCTAATAATTTGTTCGAGCTCATCTTGATGAGTCATGTGACATATGTATTTTGTGCAGAATCAAAAACTTGGACGAGTTAGCTTTGATTAATAAAATGATATCCTATTTACTCACCTAGTTACAGAATTTAGGTTTAACTAATTGAGAGTGTTAACTTTTTAAGAATTTCTGTTATACAAAGTGCGAGTGTTAACTTTTAGATCTATCATGCTGGTGGTCAACCGTTGCAGTACTATATACAAGAATGCAAAATGTTTCCAAGTTTCTGAATCCACAAATTGATTCATAGAAAAATGAAATTATATTCTCACTTGCAGCTCGCAGATCCAAAAGCATAGCTCTGCTGTAAAACGTAGGATGGCTAGCCTTCTTTGACCCTCTGTCTCGCAAGTCTCAACCACAGAAGCATAACCGTCAGGTTCTCCTGATGTGAGTCACGTGCAATGTACTAGTGTAAATTGCAATGCTCCAAAATTTGGATAATAATACATAGAGAGTAGAATATTTCTGGAAGAAATAAATATGAATACATAATTTTTTTTTAATACGGCGCTAGTCTAAATTATTTTAAATTAATTTAAATTAATTTAATCTACAGGAAGGGGAATTCAAACTTGAGTACAAAGAGACAAGCTCACTGCCCTGATCAACTGGGTATAACCCATGTCTACATGAATATATAAATTATTAGATAAAAATAATTGAGTCTCTAACTTTCTCATTCTTCATCTACATATCGAATTATTATTATTGTTATTATTATAATGATGTGATAAGCACATTTTATATGCCACCATCCACCATTGATCGCTTATAAATATTATAATTTGCTTAGTTAGAACTCACTCCACAAGGCATCTTCTTCCTCCATCTAATTTTTCCTTCTGCAGCTACCAATATTTTGTTCTTTTATAGAAATATTGGAAATGACATCTTCAAATCATGAGAATGCTGCAGGACCCTTGACGAGGTTATGGGGGAAGATAGTTGGGTTTGCCTTGAAGCTCAAGAAACTAGGGAAAGATGATCCAAGAAGGATTATTCATTCTTTTAAAATGGGGCTGGCTCTCACATTGGTGTCAATTTTCTACTACTTTAAACCACTCTACGAAGGTTTTGGTCTTGCTGCAATGTGGGCTATTTTAACTGTTGTGGTTGTGTTTGAATTTACTGTTGGTAAGCAACTTCTAAAAGCTCACATAATTGTGGTCCAAGACTTCCAAGATATATTATCAACTGAAAATCAGAGAGTTTAAGTTTCTAAAATGTGATATTTTGTATTTTTATTTTTCAGGATCCACACTTGGAAGAGGTTTAAATAGAATGTTGGCAACTTTAACAGCTGCTGCTCTTGGCGTCGGGGCACATCGCTTAGCAACTCTTTCTGGAGAGACAGGGGAACCCATACTTATTGCTCTCTTCGTCTTTATCATTGGTATATATGCATATACTTACTATTAGAAACAAGATTAAATTAATTTTTCTACTATATATGTATGTATATATGCTTCAAACCAACTAATAATCATTTCATGTTGGATTTTTTTTTTTTTTTTTTTGTTAATGCAGCTGGAATAGTGACATTCCTGAGATTCATTCCCCAAATTAAGGCAAGGTATGATTATGGGATGCTGATATTCTTATTGACATTCTGCTTGATATCGGTGTCTGGTTATCGCGATGAAGAGGTTATAGAAATGGCCTTCGAGAGGTTATCGACAATCGTCATTGGAAGCTGTACTTCTGTCATTGTATGCATTTTCATATGTCCAGTATGGATTGGGGTGGATCTTCACAATCAGATTGCTACCAACATTGAAAAGCTTGGGAATTTCTTAGAAGGTATACATATATATTCAAAAACTCATATTGACCAAAAATATATTTTAAAAACCTCGTTTATGGTTATCTTATCATTATTACCACCAGGAACTTCAAAGGTTAACCTGTTAAAGCCAATTACTTGCAGGATATGGAGAAGAATACTTTAAAGTATCTGAGGAAGGGCAGCCTAGAGACAAATCATCAATTCTTGATGGATATAAAAGTGTTCTAAGTTCAAGTAGCAAGGAAGAAACCATGGTGAGAATCATACAACGTTCTCTTCCTCTATTTTCTGTCCAATAAAATTATGCTTGAACTCTACTCTGAATTCTTTAGTTTCTATTATCCAGGCTAATTTGGCAAGATGGGAACCGCGTCATGGAAAGTTCAGGTTTCGTCATCCATGGAAACAATACTTGAAAGTTGGGAGCATAACTCGCCAATGTGCTTTCAAAATTGAAGCTCTCAACAGCTACCTTATCTCTGAGATCCAAGTATGATGATGAAACCCTTTTCACCATTTTATGTCTGTATTAATGATATAAATGCATTTCACTACCAATTTATGTCTACTAACTTATCTTTTGCTACTCTCATGCAGTCACCTCCAGAAGTTCGAAGCATAATTCAAGAAGCAAGCACAGCAGTTAGCTCAGAGTGTGGCAAAGCATTGAAGGAATTAGCATCTGCTTTACGAAAAATGACTAAATCATCCGCAGCAGAACGTCACATTGCCAACTCAAAAGATGCTGCTGAAAATCTCAAATCTGTAATCAGATCCAGCTTATCGAAACATGACGATATCCTACAGATCATACCAGCAGGTGCAGTGGCTTCACTACTGTGTGAAGTTGTTAAATGTACAGAGGAAATTGCCGATGCTGCTCATAAACTGGCGTCCCTAGCACATTTTAAGAATGCAAAGCCTAAAGTGACCCCAGAGCAGAAAGAATTACCTTCACAGGGAATTGTGCAGCCAGTATCAGGCATCGATGGGATGCATCACGTTATTACGATTAATGAACCATCTCAAAGTTTACAGGAAAATCGGAATCTCCCACCAGCAATGGCTCCAAGAATGGAGGTGTAGACTTTTTAAAGCAATAGTAATTTTTAGTTCTCTGTCAATAAATGAAATGATAGAGGCGCTTTTGAGCTTGTTCTTTTGTTTTTTTTCTCCCCCTTAAATCATTAATTGATCAATGGGGGAGTTTGATATGTTGCTTTTTCCCTAGAGCTTCCACTGGAAGCTCTGAGGTTTGAAGCAGTTTATATTTGTACTTGCTGCAAATGATGAATTGCCTTACTGAAAACAGAAGTGTTATCCTCAAATTGTATTTCTTTATTATGCACAATTTGAGTTTGTTCTCCTGAAAATAGAAAAACTGGAGAGGAAGGCTTAATTCAATTCGTCTGTAAAACCTTGGTTTTGCAAACTTTGGGAACAAAACTAATTTATTCATAGTTCAAGCACCAGATTGGTCTCAAAATGGGCTGTTGCCCTCCCAAATTCATCTGGGGAATAAAAGAAAAACAACTTATATGAACTATTTTTTTATATGTATTTCCTCCTTAGAATTTCTTTTATATCTTTGGGAGGCACTTGCGACCTCTTTTAATAACGAAAAGAGAAATATCACTAGACTAAGAGCTAGTTGGTTCTCCTTTTTAAAATCATTTTTATCGAGAGACAAATGTTGTTGCATACTATTGCACTCGTGTGGATAATCGAATATATGATCTGATAACCATAAGGCACAATGAAGCACCATCTCATTGACAGATTACTTTCTTGACAACCAAGTACAATCCCACATATTACTTTCTTGAGAAGCAAGCTCCAATAACATATTAAGTATCTAGATTTATACAGTTGCCAATTACTATATAATTTCTCCTATTGATTAGCATGCTAAATTATAAAATTGTCTTTCACCTATATATTATAACACGTGTATTAGTAACAACACGAGCAAGTGATCACTGGCAAAAATTTCTCCTGACAAGATGTATTTTGGCCCTCTTGTTAGTATAGGTTTTCTTGAATCTCAGTCATTGAGTTTGCCTTCGGGTTGTTGTTGGTAAGTCAAAATTCTTCTTGTTGGTAGGGACTAATAATTTCAGTGGCAGAGATCACCTCTACTTCTAGAACGATAGTTTGATTCTTACCACACCCTAAAATCTACATATCAGTGCTAAAATTTGACCTTTCATGACTGATTGGTCCTGCAATCAATGCAAGAAAACAATATTCAACGTTGAGCTGCTGCGTCATTAAATTCCTTTTTATGGATTTTTGGTCAAGTTCAAGAGCTACCATCCAAAGTCCATCTCAACAGTGAAGTTCATTAATTCATATGATATATTCTGCCTTTGTCCTTTCACTTATATTCTACTAATTTTTGCTTTGTGACAATATTTTGGTAGATCTGTTTTCTTTATATATGTCTCATTTTTATATTAATAAATTGAATTCCACCTAGCCCATGTTCTAAGGTCCACTAATTAATCAAAACATCTAGAATTCAGATATCTTCTTTCTTAAAACAATGCTAAAATCCAAATTCTTGGGAATAAACTTTATCAATTTGTTTTCTTGTTTTTCTGCTACCTGGTATAATTAGAAGCCTCTTCCAGTTTTGTTTTTAGCCATGATTCACGGTATATGGAATGATTTAGATGCATTTGTGACATATAAACAGGAAAATAAAGGAGATTTATTAATTTGGATAGGCAGTGCAACTGCATAGATAGGTCATCAAATAGATTAATTATTGGCTCACCTAACTAGTTTTACCTTTAAAAAAAGGAGATTTATTAATTTAAATCCTTGCTTTTGGGTTGTCGACAAGAGTATTGTCATTATTGTTGTCCTATAGACTTAGTTGAGTTTTTTTTTTTTTTTAATAAATAAAAAATAAAAAGTACAAGTGAGATGGGGTTTTCAGACACATTATCAAGATATTATGGGAATTTGAATCAGAGACTATTTGTCTACAAGTCAATATCATTTTCCACTAAGTTAGGCAGAGGCAAATAATATACTTTTAAAAACACATTGCCTAATATATGTAGATAAACACAAATTTATATGACAAACTATTTAAACACAAATAAACACATTGCCTAAACTTCCGCCCGGAAAAGAAACTATTTAAACTTAATTAATTGGCAAAGTCGATATATACGTTTTGACTAATCAAATCCTAACATGAAGACGATTTTGAGACACGATACTCTTGGTAACACTTCGTTTTTTTTATAGTTTTCATTTTTATAATGAAGGATGAAGAGAGATGAAGGAAGGGAGGGAGGAGGGCGGAATGAAAGAAAATGTATGAAACAAAAGCTTGAAAAAGAAAATTATTTTTAGATTGTTAAAGCAAAAAACTAAAAATGAAATGGCTTCTAACACATCCTTTATTATTTGCTAAAAATACTATGAAGATTGTTCTTGTTTATCTTTTTTATTCTTTTTATATAATATTCTTTTATGAAGCTTTGGTCTTCAAAACTAGGCTACTCTGTCTGGCCACTAAACTGACTTTGAAGTTTGAAAAATGGCATGAAAAATGATATACATGCAGCAGTTCCAACATCAATGGTCCCAATACAATTATTTTTACTAGTTCAACAAATGTTTTTACAAAAATTAGTTTATATATAGGGTTACTTATAATTTTGCTCACTGGAGTTTGGTTTAAATTTAATTTTAATTACCGTAATTTTAATTTTATCGATTTCATTAGTGTACTTGCAATCATTAATAAATCAAGTTCAAGTCTTCAATTTCGTCAGTTTCAATTTTTTTTTTTCATCACAAGGGGCCGATTTTGGCTTAACACGATTTCCAATTTTTTTTGTCAAAATGCAAATTTGCTAGTTTCATTTTTTTGGACAAAAATATTTTAAAGGTACTGCCGTGAGGCTATACCATTTAAATATATTTATTTGAATAGTATAGCCGCACAACTATACTTGAAAAATATTCGGCTATACTGTTAAAATAAATTCGAATATTTTTCAAGTATAGCTGTGCGGCTATACGCTTTAGATATAATTATTCAAATATTTACAAGTATAGCCAAGCGGCTATACGGTTTAGATATAATTATTCAAATATTTTACAAGATATAATTGCGACCAACAAAATCAATCAACACAATGTTTCAAGAAAATACTTAAATTTCATTGAATGGTCAAATAATATCAGATTCAAGTATTTTTTGTAGAGATGAAATTTGAATAAATATCCACAAAATAGATGGTTTGAATTAATGAAATATAATGCAGAATGAGCTCTGCAAAAGTATCCCTCAAATACGAGCGAATCATATGTTTTTCTTGGTAAAGATACGTACGATCAATATGTAGGAAATATGAGTGCTAATTACTATAAAATAAATAAATAAACACTACAAACAAAACAGATTTTACAACAGCAGTATGTAATTAAAAGAACATTAATTGAGTCGAGGCAAGTGTTGGACACTCTGACCTTAAAACGAATTACGCCCCACACTGGTGCTTATGGTTCTCTAGCGTTCACCTCCCAGGATACAACGACTCTCCTCCTTATGAAAGAAGCACTCTAATTCACAAGGAACTTTGAACCAAAATTATGTAGGAACCTCTCTTTATGAAAACTCTAATGCTCTCTATATATGAAAGTATGTATGTAGAGAATTGATTGAATCAATAAAACTGCAGGAGGATTGCTCTATATATAGATGATGAAATACCCTTTCCAAAAAAGGTATCCCAATTGAAAAGGCAAACAGTGCATCCCTTGATCTTGAAGAGTTGTCACCCCAAGCAATGTATCTCTTAGTTTGAAAAGTTGTCACCCCTCAATTGAAGATGTCTTTACCCAAGGGTCATGTCTTTAACCCAATGGATTTTATTAATTTCCATTCAAATAGAAAACTAATATTAAATAAAATAATATTAATTTCTCACAATCCCCCACATGAATGAAAATTAGTTTCAACAATATGCAAATGATAATGCAGACTTAGAGAGAGTTCCTATTAGAAGAATATAGCATCTGGATAGGTATCTTTTGGCTTTGAACCTTCCATAGTGAAGTACTATCGGATTCATTGAGTTATCATAATTTAGTTGTCCCTTTTGAACCTAGATCTTGGGATCTCCAGTCAACTAGGTTGGGTTTCCACTATGACGACTCATTTGACATGGGCTTTAACCCCATTCCCCTCGATGATCTATAAACTTGCTCTCTGTTCAAACCTTTAGTAAACGGATCCGCCAAATTATCTTTTGACGTTATGTAGTCAATGGTAATTATACCACTAGAGAGCAGTTGCTTAACATGTTGTGTCTTCGACGTATATGATGAGACTTGCCGTTGTACATATCGTTTTGTGCCCTTGCAATTGTAGATTGACTATCACAATGTATACATATAGCAGGTACAGTTTTTGGCCAACATGGAATATCTTCTAAGAAATTACGTAGCCATTCAGCTTCCTCACCAGCTTTATCTAATGCTATGAACTCAGATTCCATAGTAGATCTTGCTATAACAGTTTGCTTAGTAGATCTCCATGATATAGCCGCACCTCTAATTGTAAAGACATATCCACCTGTAGAATTGGAGTCTTTAGTATCAGATATCCAATTAGCATCACTATATCCTTCAAGTACATCTGGATATCTTGTATAATGCAGTCCAACATTTTTGGTGTATCTTAAATATCTTAGAACTCTGACTATAGCTTTCCAATGATCCTTTCCAGGATTACTAGTATATCTGCTTAATTTATTAACAGAGTAAGCTATATCAGGCCTTGTGCAATTCGTAAGATACACGAGACTGCCAATGATACGAGCATATTCTATTTGTGAAACACCATGACCTATATTCTTCACAAGATTAAGACTTGGATCATAATGTGTTTTTACAGGACTAGTATCACACTTGCTAAACTTAGCAAGTATTTTCTCAATAAAATGTGATTGGGATAACACTAGTCCATCAGATGTTCTAGAAATTTTAATCCCCAGAATCACATATGCTACTCCCAAATCTTTCATGTCAAAATTATTGGTCAACATTTTCTTGGTAGATTTAATCATCCCAATATTGCTACCAATAATTAACATATCACCAACATAAAGACAAATAATTACAAAACCATCTTGAGTGCTTTTCGTATAAACACATTTATCACACTCATTGATCTTGAAACCATTTGGCATTAGTGCATTTTCAAATTTCAGATGCCATTGTTTTGGTGCTTGCTTTAACCCGTACAAAGACTTAACAAGCTTACGGACTTTTTTTCTTGTCCAGGAACAATAAACCCTTCAGGTTGTTCCACATAAATTTCCTCATCTAAATCACCATTTAGAAAGGCCGTTTTCACATCCATTTGATGAATCTCAAGATTATGTAATGCTACAATTCCAATTAACATTCTTATTGATATTATTCTCGTAACTGGTGAATATGTGTCAAAGTAATCCAATCCTTCTCTTTGCTTATAACCTTTGACAACAAGCCTTGCCTTGTATTTGTCAATTGATCCATCAGCTTTCATCTTCTTCTTAAAAATCCATTTATAACCCAATGGTTTATTTCCATGAGGAAGATCCACAAGTTCCCAAGTGTGATTCTGCATGATGGATTCAACTTCGGCATTAATAGCCTCTTTCCATAATGGAGCTTCAGGAGAAGTCATGGCTTCTTTGTAGGTTTGAGGCTCATTTTCTAACAAATAAGTTAGAAACTCAGGACCAAAGGATTTGGTTGTCTTAGCTCTCTTACTACACCTGGGTTCATGTCTAGGTTTTGGTTCTGTAGTCTTTTTGTCTATATTTTCTTGATGACTTTCTTGGCTATCGCTATTAACAGTATCAAAGGTTCTTTTAAGTGTATTTCTTTCTTGTGCATCCTTATAAGGAAATACATTTTCAAAGAAAGATGCATTCCTTGATTCAATAATCGTATTCACATGTACATCTAATATATTAGATTTGTGTACAAGGAAACGATATGCACTACTGTTAATGGCATAACCAATAAAGATACAGTCAATAGTTTTGGGTCCTATCTTAACCTTTTTAGGGGTTGGAACCGCAACTTTAGCTAGACACCCCCACACTTTCAAGTATTTATAGGAAGGCTTGTGACCTTTCCATAACTCATAAGGTGTTTTGTCTAACTTTTTATGAGGCAATTTGTTGAGAATGTAATTAGCATAAAGTAAAGCTTCCCCCCACAAATTCTGGGGTGCTCCAGAACTTACTAGCAAAGCATTCATCATTTCTTTCAAAGTACGGTTTTTGCGTTCAGCAATACCATTTTGCTGAGGGGAGTATGGAGCAGTAGTTTGGTGAATAATTCCGTGTTGGGAACAAAACTCACCAAAAGGTGATTCATATTCACCACCTATATCACTTCTTAATATCTTTATTTTCCTGCTAAGTTGATTCTCAACTTCACTTTTATAATGTTTGAACATTTCTATGGCCTCATCTTTGCTTCTTAGCAAATATACTTAACAATATCTTGTACAATCATCAATAAAAGTAATAAAATACTTTTTACCACCTCTAGTTTGTACAAATTTCAAATTACAAATATCACTGTGAATTAATTCTAGAGGTTCTGTACTTTTTTCTATAGACTGGAATGATGATCTAGTTAGTTTTGCTTCAACACAGGTTTCACATTTATTACGGAAATCAATATGAAACTTAGGTATTAGTTCCATGTTAATTAATTGACGCAATTTGTCATAATTAACATGCCCTAATCTTCCATGCCATAAATCAGATGACTCAAGCATATAGGCAAAACTAACTTTATTGTTATTAACTTTGTGTACAACAGTCATTACATTCATCTTGAAGAGTCCATTAGTAAGGTACCCTTTCCCCACATACATTCCATTCTTAGTAAGTACAAACTTATCAGACTCAAAGACTAACTTGAACCCATTCTTGCTAAGCAGTGATCCAGAAACCAAGTTCTTTCGGATCTCAGGGACGTGAAGTACATTATTGAGAGTGACTTCCTTTCCAGATGTCATCTTTAGAACTATTTTCCCTTGGCCATGAATTTTGGAGGTGGAGGAGTTTCCTATGAATAAAGGCTCTCCTTGATCATTTGCTTCATATGTAGAAAACATTTTCCTTTTAGAACATATGTGGCCTGTAGCTCCAGTATCCACCCACCATTCCTTGGTGTTGCCCACCAAGTTCACTACAGACACGATTGCAGAAAGAGTAATATCTGACAAATCAGTTGAAAGCTTGTCTTCTTCAGTCATGTGTGCCTTAGTCTTGCCTTTTTCTTTTGGTTGCCTTGTCCATTTCTACTTCTGCAATCCACAGCTCGATGCCATTGCTTGTTGCAATTGAAGCACTTTTCCTTAAATTCCTTGGACGTCTTGGAGTTCCCTTGACTTGAGCCTTCTCCAGAGTGCTTCCTTTTTTGTTATTTCTTGACTCTTTTCCCACTATGTTAACCTTAGCTTTCATTATGGATCCAGACTTTTTGTCAGCACGGCGATCGTCCTCTTCGATCCTTAGCCTTACTATCAAATCCTCAAGTCCCATCTCCTTAGGCTTATGCTTAAGGTAGTTTTTGAAATCCTTCCAAGAAGGTGCTAGTTTTTCAATGACAGCAGCCACTTGGAAAGACTCACTCAATTCCATCTTTTCTGCATTTATTTCATGTAGAATCAGTTTGAGTTCTTGGACTTAACTTATGACAATCTTGGAGTCTACCATCTTGTAGTCAAGAAACCGACCGACAATAAATTTCTTCATTCCTGCATCTTCGGTTCGATATTTCTTGTCTAGTGACTCCCATAAAGCCTTGGCAGTCTGAATTGGATTATACACATTGTATAGTGCATCACTTAAACCATTTAGGATGTAGTTCCTGCAAAGGAAATCTGACTGGTTCCATGCATCAGAAGCAGCCACTGTTTCTATTGTATCACCAGGTCCAGGAGGATCTGCTTTCAGGATATGAGCCAAATTCAATGTGGTGATGTAGAACAACATCTTTTGTTGCCATCTCTTAAAATCTATCCCATTAAATTTTTCAGGCTTCTCTGCATGATTATGAGATGAAGGCAACACTACAGCAGGTGCACTTGTCTTCACAGAAGGACCCCCTTTCTATATCTCATTCGACATTTTCCTTAATTGAGTGAACAATCTCAATGTCAATACATAAATATTTGGCAGTCTTTAATAGATAAATTATGAATCACAATAGTGGGTTACAACAAAACACACAGAAATTAATAATGCAATACCGATAAGAAGTATAGCAAATGCAATATGCAATTATTCAAGATAACAGTAATACAAAATGCTATAATTCACAGGTACAGTAATATTAATGTATGTAGATAAATATAATCAGAATCTATGAACAGAATAATAAAAAATGATGCCAAACAGAAAACAGATTCCAAATAAATAAATAAAAACCGATGCTGTATATGTAGACTTTGCCTAACAATAGAAACAGAAGGCAATTAGTGTTTGTGGCAATCTTTATTGAATGGTCCCGATTATTATAATTTAGATTTGTTTAACTTTGAATTGTATAAAACAAAAGAAACTAACAGGAAACCAATTCAATAGAATAAACAACTAATAAAATGATGTTTTTATTGTTTGTACCAAAATCAAACCTTTTGCAAAGTTAACAATTAAATGCACAAACACAGATTAATGTATATGGCAATTAAACACAGATTCATGTATATAGCAATTAACACATATAATTCGTCTTAAGATTGTAGGAAATATGAGTTCTAATTGCTATATAATAAACAAATAAACACTACAAACAAAACAGATTTTACAACAGCAGTATGTAATTAAAAGAACATTAATTGAGTCGAGGCAAGTGTTGGACACTCTGACCTTAAGACGAATTACGCCCCACACTGGTGCTTATGGTTCTCTAGCGTTCACCTCCCAAGATACAACGACTCTCCTCCTTATGAAAGAAGTACTCCAATTCACAAGGAACTTTGAACCAAAATTATGTAGGAACCTCTCTTTATGAAAACTCTAATGCTTTCTATATATGAAAGTATGTATATAGAGAATTGATTGAATCAATAAAACTGCAGGAGGATTGCTCTATTTATAAATGATGAAATACCCTTTCCAAAAATGGTATCCCAATCTGAAAAGGCAAACAGTGCATCCCTTGATCTTGAAGAGTTGTCACCCCAAACAATTTATCTCTTAGTTTGAAGAGTGTTCACCCCCCAACTGAAGATGTCTTTACCCAAAGGTCATGTCTTTAACCCAATAAATTTTATTAATTTCCATTCAAATGGAAAACTAATATTAAATAAAATAATATTAATTTCTCACACAATATTGTGATCAACTCTTGTATGATAGATGTTTGAACTCATTGGTTGATACAGTCCTGAATGGTGATTTCCGTTGTCAAGATCAATCAATGGTTGGAACCAAAATTGACAAAGAAATACTACTTTTTCAATCACGTAGTCAAAAGGGCATCTAATTCTTTAATGGTCTGCCTTTTGGCGACCGTTAATTTATTTTAGGCTAAATAATTTTTTACCTAGTTTCTGTGGTTTGTATGGTAACAAGTTGGAATCTGACTTGGGTTTTAGGTTATTTAGGCCATCTCCAGTCATGGCCATATATCAAATATAATCATAAAATAATGCAAAATTTACCCTGGTCATGGGCTAAAAAAATTTTGGCCTAATTTTTAGCCCAACCCCAAGTTTGGCCTTTTAGCCCTCCAAGTAGGCCACTTGTAACCCATCTTCGCCCTAGGCTAAATTTTTTATGGGCCCAGTGTATGTGCTTTCCAAGAAGAAAAAAATATCACGCGTGGGCAAAAGTATGAAACATCTTGTACAACTGTAGATCCAACAACCAATATTAAAGATGTGCTGACGTCAGCTAGTCATTAGTTTTTTTTTTCTTAACAACCTTTTAAAATGTTTTTAAATTCATTTTATTTAATCTATATATATCTATGTATATAAAGCAAAAGGCAGAGAATGGTGAAACATTCAAAATACCAGAAAATATCATTGGTTAATGCAAACATTAAGAATTAAACTTATTAATTAAATGAGGATAATATGGTAAATTCACACTTTAAAAAAAAATTAAAATAATAATAATAATAATGGATCCTATTTTTATGGAATACTTTTTAATTCTAAAAAAAATTTAAATTTGTTTTTAAAAAAAATGCCTCTCACAAGCGCGGAAACGTGTATAGAAAGACTAATATATATATATAATTATTTTCTGACCATTGGAAGTCAAAATTATTAATTGAAAAGTTGCTTTTTAAAAAAAAAAATTTCAAACCTTTTAAATGTTTTAAATTCATTTTGTTTTAAAAATATATATAAAAACTGGTTATGACTGTTGGAGGTCAGAACCATTGAAACGTAGCCTTTTTTTTTTATTTTTTATTTTTAATTGCCTTCGTTGGCTTTATTATTATTATTTTAAAAAAAATTAAAACCTAAAATATGTCTATAAATACTTCAAAAATTCTTCAAAAATTTTCCCACTCATTTCATTCCACATTTCTTACAAGTTCTATCACATTATCTACTTATTCACAACTTTCCACTCTTTCTTTTTGTCAAATATTTTCCACACTCATCATCCCAACAATTCCTACAAATTTATTTTCTTTACTTATTTTGTTATTCATATTATTTGAAAAATATCCCGGACTTTGAAGGGACGAAATTGGTCACGAGTGGAAGATGAACTTCTTTGCAAGACTTTCATAAAAGTCTTCGAAGATACCGTTGTGGGTACTAACCAAAAAAGCAATGGGCTTTGGGAATGTATCTCACGAAAATACACAAAGGCATCGATCACGATCAATCCTTCCATTTACAAAGGAAGGAGATGAAGTTGTGAGATATTGAATCGAAAACACTCTATTTATTGACATTTGAAGATGAAGATAAGAGGTACCACGTCGACAAAATCTAATTGGAAATCTGGATTGTTGCTCTCGGACCTACACGTGTCACTCGAAAATCATATCCGAAAAATTATTAAGATTCCTTCAAGATAAGACGTGCCACATGGACACAAATACTTATTAAATGCTTATCAACATACATGTGTATAATTGGAATATTCTCTAAATAATAGTTTAATTAAATTAAACAATACATAATTGTAAAATGTATGAGTGTTGTACAATAATTTTTCTCAAAATAATAAAATATAAAGGATCCTAAAATATAGTCCTGTATGACTGGAGATTGAAAAATTTAACCCTATGCTATTCTTTAAAAATTAATATTTTGGAGGACTAAATTTATAGCCCTGGACTACATTTAGCCCCATAACTGGAGACATAACAAGCATAAATAAAGTTTGAAATATTTTGATGATTGCAACTCGTTTGTAATTGGTTGGAAAAGAAAGATATATTCTCACTCAAGATCCAATACTCATCCATTGCCCAAAATCTAACAATACAGTTTTTCGAGTACAAAGTGAAAATTGTGCAAAGTTGTCAATTTAAGAGTCAATGTCAAGATTATCAAGAATCTTTATTTGGGTCGAAGTTTTATAAGTTTTCTAAGAGTTATGATTGACTTGGTGCAGCACCATTGACATCCGAGGCAGTGGTGGAGCTAGTAGCTTTTCTTTTAGGGCCAGGCTAGTACTATAGTTTCAAGGTTATATAGATTTACATTTAAACTGATATTGCAGTAGCTGCTTAAGAATTAATTGCTTTTTCATGGAGCTTCACGGGGCACAAAGGGGTGGCGCCAAGGCCATTGCCTGTCTATATGTGGCTCTGCCCTTGATCTAGAACATGCCAACAATGCCTAGGCAAGGAAAATATGCAGCGGAGTCGGACAAGACAAGTGTTTGTGCAAATTTCCTTCGGACAGAATATTCGCAGATGATCCTCTTCACACTCGAACCTCTTTTTCATCCTTGATCCATGCAAAATAGATATGGTCAGCAAAGCACACCCGGGGAGTGTTGGCCAAAGGCCCTTTGATGCCTAAGTCAGTTAAATGGTCTCGAGAAAATGCATAAATAACTGAAAGGATGAAGCTTTCTCATTGGGAAGAGAGAGAGAGAGAGAGAGAGAGAGAGAGAGAGGTGAATGGAATTAGGATTACCTCATGTGTGGTATGTAACCATCTATTTATAGAGTCTCTTTGTTGGCTAGGGTTTGTAGAGAATAATTCCCATAAGGAGATGAATTATTCTTTTCCTTAAATGACATGATAATATGAAGGAGATTTGATGGAAATCGGATCCTTGATTTGGGGAGATATTTCTATCTTAAATCAAGGATAATCAGCTAATTAAATCGGGTTTAATTAACACAATTATTTGACCTAAAAAATATTCCTCTATTTACATGTCACCTTATGATTGAGCCTTGGCATAGCAAGATCCAAGCCATGGCATGAGAAGCAAGACCCAACATACATGAGTGTGGACTGTCCGTGACAGCAAGCTTGGCAGAGTCGGGCTTGGGCTGGATGTTGTGTGAGCTTGCAAGTAGGTCTAATGGGACTTAAGGTTGCATGCGACATGATGTGAAGATGTTTGGGAATGGAAAAGTTGAAAGAGATGCTGATCATAGGCAAGTAATTTATCTTAAATGATATCTTGTGGTAGAAATTTCATTGTTATTTTTATTTTGTAAGTGCATGTTGACAAAATGAAGAAATGCTTACGAAAGTTGGAGATGAAGCATGTCGACAATTGAGAGTTACAAAAAATGTAGATTTTGTTGTAGAACGTAAAGTTTTGAACGTTAGAGTACTCTATTTTTCTTTCATGTAGGATTTTATCCCACTAGATTTTTCCCGAACCAAGTTTTATCGAGACATCATCTAAACTTTTGTCAAAACTGGCTATATTGGATATATATTATGATAAATTAGATCATTTATATTAATTGAATTTGAGAGAAATAGACGACTAAAACAGATAATTTATATATATTAATTGAATAAAAAAACTACCCAAGATCTGAAAACAAAATATGTATAGAAAAGAAAGAAAAAAAGGAAACCAAAAGCTAGCTTCCTTTCTCTAAAAGAAGATAGCTTTTTTTTAATTCATTTCTTGTCTATATCAAACAATTAATCGTTTCACACTCCTAGAGCACCTACCCAAAAGAACAGAACAGGTGTACACATTGAAGCCGCACGAAAAAGACCACTCATATAATTTCTCCTTGGCATGTACTGGATACAGATAAGAAAATTTAAGTATGGCAAACAGGCTTGGTTCACAAGAATTAATAAATAATGAGTTTGTGTCCCAACTAACCCGTACGTACTTGGAAAAACGACAATATCAAACAAAAGGTGGTGCAACAATTGCATTGACCCCAGGTGGGATTCTGCTGTGAGTCACTGAACCACAACCAAACGACAACAGAAAATGATAAAAGGACCACAGAGTAGGCACAGGCACTCGTTTATACAGAGTGATATCCAATACCAGCCTGACACCTATCTGGTTGGTACTAGTTGTACAGCACAGTCACAGCAGGACCTGTAAATCGAGACGTGTTTATCTTGAAAATGATAACCTATAGCTACCTGCAAATAATAAGGTATATGCATACGCGTCTGGTTCTAACATTTCACATATTTATTTAATAAAATCTTAATATTTTTATGATTTTTTTTCTCTGCTTCAAGGCAGCTTCGTCATCTGTTTCGGCATATTGTATTCACTATATATATCTCACGTATGAAAGAACACAGCTAGTTATATATACTTGGTTTCAAAGCTGAAGAACATCAAGCCTCTCTCAGCCACTGGTGTGTGTTTCACTCTCAGTAGCACACAGAAATCAAAATGGCATCTGAAGCAGTTCGTGATCAGAACAATCGTAACGAAGGAGAAAATAGAGATCCTGGTTTCTGTGGGAAGCTGATGAACAAGGTGGTGGAATTTCCAAGAAAGTTAAAGAAACTAGGGCAAGATGATCCCAGAAGGATCGTTCATTCTCTTAAAGTAGGACTTGCAGTTCTTTTGGTGTCATTGCTTTATTACTTCCAGCCTCTCTATGATGGGCTTGGTGCCACTGCCATGTGGGCTGTTTTGACTGTTGTTGTTGTCTTCGAATTTTCTGTAGGTATGTCTTCGAATCATGATTTTGTTTTAATTAAATTTGTTTTAAGTTGATATAAATATATTTATTTATCTTTTTTGTTTTTGTGTTTGCATAATGCAGGGGCAACACTAGGAAGAGGTTTAAACAGGATTTTGGCAACATTCCTAGCAGGTGCTCTAGGATTTGGTGTTCATCACCTGGCAAATCTTTCTGGAAAAACAGCTCATCCAATACTCATTGGGGTCTTTGTCTTTCTACTAGGTAAAATTACTCCACCTGAAAAAAGAAATAAAAATATTTAGGAGCTTTTTTCAATCAACTTTATCATCACATAAATTACAAGTCATATTAATGAATTGAGATTTAATAGAATTTATTCATGTGCAGCTGCATCAGTGACATTTCTACGCTTCTTTCCGCGGTTGAAGGCGCGATACGACTATGGACTTCTGATTTTTATCTTGACATTCTGTCTGATATCCGTGTCGGGATACAGAGATGAGGAGATACTAGAAATGGCCCACAAGAGGGTGTCCACAATCCTGATAGGCGCATTTACAGCTGTGTTTGTTTGTGTTTTAATTTGCCCTGTATGGGCTGGTGATGATCTGCACAACTCTGTTGCTAACAACATTGAGAAACTTGGGAGCTTCTTGGAAGGTACATTACTCACATTACTCACATGCACTACATGCCTAGAATTTTCATTACTTATGTGACTGGAAAAACTCACTATAAATTTTTTTTAAACTTGCAGGTTTTGGGGATGAATACTTTAAAGTAGCCGGCAATGCAGAGTCTAATAAGGCACTTTTGCAAGGATATTCTAGTGTTCTCAACTCAAAACAGAGTGAAGAAAGTCAGGTATTGAGTCTCTCTTAATTACCCCCACAACAAACAAATTACAAGTTTTTAAGTAAAATGTAATTACAAATGATATTTGCCAAGTATTTGACATGCGTTGTGTTAGACTATGAATTAGAACCGCACATTTAGACATAAATTTTATGTAATTTATGGATCTAATTCATAGCGTAGCAAAATAACATCTCAGATTGTTTGACTAGACAAATTTACTCCTCATAGACTGATAACACTATACCTTGATGTTTTGCAGGCAAATTTTGCAAGGTGGGAGCCTAGACATGGAAAGTTTAGATACCGTCATCCATGGAAACATTATCTGAAAATCGGTACCCTAACCCGACAATGCGCATACCGGATCGACACTCTTAACGGTTACCTCAACTCAGAAATTCAGGTATTGTACACCAGATCATTTAAGACTATTACAAACAAAGACACAATGAAAAATATGTAAATATTAACAGTGATTTTGTTATTATACAGACACCTCTAAACATCCAGAGCAACAAAGTTCAAGAGCTATGCATGAAGATGAGCTCAGAATCAGGCAAGGCCTTGAAGGAGCTAGCATGGGCCCTTAAAACAATGACCAAGCCATGCTCTGCCGCCAGCTGTCACATCACAAAATCAAGAGCTGCAGCCAATAACCTCAAATCTCTGCTCAAAACCAGCGCAGCATTGTTGGGCAGCCAAGGCATTCACCTCCTGGACATCGTACCTGCTATCACTGTAGCTTCGCTCCTAAGCGACGTCGTTTCATACGCTGAGCAAATCGAGAAGTCGATCCACGAACTGTCCTCGTTTTCGCATGTGCAGTTCAAGAGCGCAGAGCCAACAAAAGCATTGCAGCCGTGTAATTCTTCTGCGAGTTCCACCAATGATAACGTGCCACATCTTGTCATCACGATTCATAAATTGCCTTCTCAGCAGGAAATTGGAAGCAAACAAGGGGCTGCCAATTAATTAAGGAGCTCCATTTGATCTGACCGTCCATCGAAACCGAGAGATCCTCAGCCGTTAAGATCTCGCTATCGCAAAGCCCCTGCAGGTTTCGCTCACTCTGCCCCAACGCCTGAACTTGTCGCCACCTTCACGGAACCTTAGCTGTTGTGCCACCTCGGCACAGGCGTCTCTATGCCGGCTTACATCTCACTCGCCCGGGTGACAAGCGGTGCGGTAACATCACCGACTCCGACCACCATAAACGGTGTCGCCTCTGGGGATATTTAGTTGTTTGCAATTTTACAAGGGCATCGTTTATTATCACTATTTTTATGTTTTTTTTCTTATCATGGAGAGAGTAAACAAAACTGTGCTCTTATATCAGTTGTAGCATTAACAGAGTAAACAAAATTATGCTCTTATTATTTGATGTACAAGAAATACATATTTTTGCATTCATGTTGGCCATACTTGAATTTTAGCCTCTACCCTTAGTGACACAAACTCAATCGGCGCACGTCCATATTCACATATTACACAAAAAGTCACACCAACATGAAACTTAGAAGTCCCAACCCCACAGCCACTGGCGGTCCCAGGAATATTTTAGCGGTAGTGCAATTTTGAAAGACTAAAAATTCTGTAGATTGAACATCTAAGGCTTTTTACCTAGATTAACCTTAAGTCCCTTCATGTATTCATATCATACATGAAAAATTATTTTATGTAAAAATATTGACTAAGTATGAAAAATGATTTTTCGGAATAAACATTTCCTCAAGATAATTTTTGGCGGCTTTTATTCCTTACACATCAAATAGGAAAACTTGATTTTATAAGATTTTATTGTGAAGTATATATTGACTTAATGAGCCATTATTTTTTGCCTAAATCATATTTTGCACTAAAACCGATTTTTCATATATTGATTTGGTGGGAATTTGATTTTCTAGTATTTTTATTTGAATCCAAATGGGTGGTAGTTCCTTATTTACATTGTAAATAGAGTAATATAAAAATAAATGAAAGTAAAAGGACAAAGACATGTACTTAAATGCTGAAAATGGAAATAAAGTAATCTGTACACCTGGAGTGCACCACCACCAGCTGAGCAAAGAGACAATTTGAAGCACATACAATAGTTTTCCAGCGTGGGAAGGTGCACACAGCACACAGCAACCAAACATTTCCAATTAAAATTCAACACTATCTCAATCATGGCGCAATCTTGTGAGCTTTCTTTTTAATAATCCAAGAAACAAAGGAATATGGAGTTTCTAAATCCACAAAACCCATGCTCCTTACTCTTGTTCATGAGACAACTCAGCTCCCCCACCTAATACAACCTCCACAAACCTCCCAGAGCCCAGCTTCCCCACAATCTTTTCCCACACTCCACCTTTGTCCCTCAGCATCTCCATCAAGCTAAACCCCTCATCAAACCCCACCAATAAAAAACTCCTCAATTGACACCATTTTTAATGGTGTGGTTTGGGAAGAAAGCACGCTAATTATGGTGCTTTTTGTTGGAATTTTAAAAGGTTTTAAAAATTTAACCGTTTTATTTATTTAATTATTTTGGCTGTTTTATTTTATTTATTGTGGGGGTTATAAATATTTAATATTCAGGTTTTATTTCTGGTTGGTGAAAGCCTTAATTTTTTGGTTGGTGAACTTTTATGGTTGGTGAAGGTTACATGTTTTTTGGATGCCTATAAAAGGTCACTCCTCCTTCACATTTGAACACACACAATAACACACAATACAGTATCAGAATATCACATACACATTCTAATTCTCTCCTTGTCCATTTTTACATATATTCTCTACTTTATATTATTATTATTTTGGGCAATGTTTATGTGACTTGGATACCTATATCTGTCTGTGAACGTGCTCATAGCGGATCTTGAGTTTGTGTACAAGGGGTCGTATCTTGGAGTCTTGTAGATCGTCAGTACCTGCACGTAGGGAGGCTACAAAGGCTTTAGGACAGCGTCTTTGACGTGCTTCACCGTACCAAACTCACGTTTTTACTTATTATTTATTTTCCTTTTACTTACCTATTATTTTGTTTTCTTCAATTTTATTATACCTTCAAAGCTATAAATATTTTGTATTTGGCTTTACGGAAAGAGGAAAACTATTATTTTTTATAACACTTTTTGCTGAAGGCCACTATGCAGCTACTATTCTTTGGTCCAGGATCTAAATTGGAGTTTCTAATGACTAAAAGCCACTTTTCACAACTTATAACTGTAAATCAACATCCTTCAAGGTTTGGGCCCATGGTCCTCAATCTCGAAGTCCTCAGCCAACACCTTCGCCAACTACTTCCACTTTATAAACACGCCCCCATTATTGATATTAATCCCAACCCAGTTTACTACCCGGAAATCTCAACGACAACCCCTTGTGTTTGTATATAGCAGCGTACGCACAAAGCATACTCACAATGACCAGCATTGTTGTTATACACATCTGGTTGGCACCAAATGGCCTCCCCGATACCTAATATATGGTCTAACCGAAATGTCCTACCCCAGGTATCCTACTCTTTCAATATAGCCTAGCCAATACGGCCTAGTTGACATATCTTACCTGAAATGTCATACCCAAGGCCAAGGATGAAAATATCGGCTAATATCCCGATATATCCCTTTTTTTGGGTGTCGATACAAATACAAGGGGGGTAAGCCAATTTCTTCCCCTTGGTTGACGATATATCCCCCATGACCCCCGATATCCTTGATATTTACCAATATTTACCGATATTTCCCGATACGAAATAAATAACCCAAAAATTTATCTTCAATTTTGAAAGTAAGCAAAGGTCCCAGCCGCTAAATCAGTGTCAAAAACCAAGCTTTAATACTTAGTAGCTTCTCCTTTCTTCTCTTCTCAGTCATTTTGGCTATCTTTGGCTCTTCCTCTCCTCTCTCTGGTTGATCGGTTTCTTGTGTGTTTGATTTTATTTTTCACCTAATCTTCTATCTCTCATTTCCTTTATCATTAAGTCTGATTCTTGTAATATAATGTTGGGTTATGTATTAATGGGTTGGGTTGGGTTATGTTTGAATAATGTTGTCTTTGTTGTGTTAAGTCTAATTGTATTTATTTTTAGGATTTTCATCATGCATTATATATACACGTACATTTCATCATATGCATATCTTATACTTATTATATTTTGAATTTTATTAGTTCAACATATTCATTGATAAATGTGCTTAATATCTATGAAAGTTTCACTTCAAAATTTCGTGCTTTTAAGCCATTGTCCGTCTTTTTTGTCGATGTTCCCCGATACCTAAAATGACATTGATATATCCCCTGAAATATCCGTAAATTGAAGGCCTGATAATATCTGTATCATCGATATTTTCATCCTTGGTTATACCCGAGCAATATGTCATACCCGATTCACTATGTCTTACCCAAGTCCTACTTGGCCCGAATCCGTGTGTTTCTCTAGGCTGGCCTCACTCACCAACAGAGGGACCACTCAGTCTGGTCCCCTACATGCCACAAGTACCAAGAAGACAGACCCACGTGCCTAGCTCATGCTCCACTGAGGAAGATCCACGCCTCTGCCACTTGTCCATTAAACAATGGTAAGTGACTCTCATCTCCTACCTATATAAGGGAAAATACCCATCTCCAGCGAAGGACTCTCTATTCTCCTCTCCATAGGCATATCAGGAGACGCCTAGGCTTTCCTTCTTTCTTCTGTATTCAGGCTCTCAAGCCTCTCCATGTATAATGTAATACTCCTCCATATATAATAAATACCAAGCTCTACAGTGGACGTAGCCCTATTCATGGGTGAACCACTCTAAATCCGTGTTTTGGTCTATTGTGTGTGATTGACCATATACCCTCTAGGACCCGTGCTAAATCACCCATTAACAGTTGGCACCATCTGTGGGAACTAAAAGTGAATCGAGTGGTGCCTTATGGTCTAGCAACACATAATGAATCAAGTGGTGCCTTATGGTCTGCCAACACATAGTGAATCGGGTAGGTGAGGTCAGCTGAGTGTCGATCAGGCATCTCTAATACAAGTTAGAGTAGGTCAGGTCAATTGGTGCTGATTAGGTACCTCAGTTGGACTAGGCAGGTGAGCTCACCTTGTGTCGACCAGTTACAACAGCTCAGCTAGGTAGGTGAGGCCACTTAGTGCCGTCCATGTACCTATACTAGCAAGCCATCAAGTTCTTAGTGAAAAACTAGTTCTCGACTGGGAACTTTAAGTAGAACCATTATTGGCAGAGGCGATCAACTTGTATCTTTGAGGGGGGGGGGGGAGCTTTTGTTCCTTGGAGAATCAATCACGCAAGTTTCTCGGGTTGGCATGTGATGCTGAGTTGAGCATAAAGGTGAATAAGCTAGCAGTGCAAGATGGGCGGAAAGCTAACCGTGCCTGGCAGGCATAGAGCTACCCATGTAAGGTTGGCATAGAGCTATTTGTGCCGGGTAGAACTTATTAAATCATGTAGGTTTTTTTGGATCAGCTTTGACCTTTTGGATCAGGTAGGACCTTTTGAATTGGGAAGGACCTTGTGGATTAGGTCGGCTAGGGTATATACAACTCTCTATTCAAAGGTTACACCTTGGGTGAGGAGTTGCATCAGTCTTCATACCAAGCTAGTTCGTGTTTGATTCATTCATACCTTGCTTGTGTGTGGAGTGGCAGAAGTACCCTAACGTGGAGATTGACCATGCAACTAGTCGAGTCAGTCATCTAATGCGAAGATGGTGAGGGCGGGCCAAGCTGAGCACAATATGGTAGGGTTGTAAGGAGATTGTTTCACTGAACCCATTGCGGCGCATTTATAAGCAATGGCAGCACTTGGAGTTTGTGGATATCGATACATATATTATATATCTATATATATATATATATATATTTCTACTCGTCTAGTGGCTTTGGCTATTCAAGTGCTCGTTTGGAATGTAGCCTAAAGGCCATTGTAGATATGACTGAGTGTAAAGGTGTTTTCCGAGGTCGAATGGTGGTGCAGCGAAGGTGGGCTTGTAAATCCGAGCTCCTCGAGCTTAGAGAGAGAGAGAGAGAGAGAGAGAAGCGAGTCGTTTCCCTATAGGTTGGTCGTCATTTCATTGGGTGGTCCGAGCCGAGCCGTTTCTTCAATTGAGGGGATTCAGTCTTAGAGATACATTGCTGGTGGTTCTCTTTTGATTGCTAATCGATAGTGATGAGACTTTATCTGGTGGTTAAAAATATCCCAGAGATCTTTTGGAGAGGAGAGAAAGGAAGTCAACTTCTTTTCAAGACTGAGCCGACCTGTTTCTCATTATGCTTTGTTTCTTCTTGGGAGAGTAGTGGTCGGAGTACGAGTCGAACCATTCCTACTTCGTTTGTTTTGCTTACAGCCCCTATTTTTAGAGGAGAGAGGGTTGGTCGTTGTGGATGGCCATGCAAGGTGATCGGGTCGGTCGTGCGACGTGGAGATTAAGCATGCGAAGTGCTTGAGTGGGCTACCACGTGGAGATTGAGCATACAAGGTTCTCGAGTAGGTCGTGCTACGTGGAGATTAAGCATGCGAAGTGCTTGGGTCTGCTATTATGTGGAGATTGAGCATGCGAGGTTCTCGGGTAGGTCATGCAACATGGAGATTAAGCATGTGAGGTGGTCATCTAGTTCATTGTTGCGATTAATACACCATGCATGCAAGGTGGTCAGGTCGGTCATTGAAGGAAGTTGAGGTTCCACCCCAAAACCAATTGGCAATGGAGGGAGTAACCCAACTCCTTATAAGCCTTTGCTAGGTTTCTCAACTTTCCAATGTGGGACTCTTTACCTTCACATTCTCACACGCCCCCGCACGTGTGGCGAATTTTCAAGCCTAACACGTGGACAACACATTTTGGGTGACGTAGAGCACGTGTGGCCGTTGGGCTTTCACACGTGGGCAACCCGCTCTGATACCATGTGGAAAATGATGGGGAGAATATGTTTTTGTGGAAAATGATGGGGAGAATATGTTTTCTCATTATGTTTGTGTTTACAGGATTACACAGGTATATATGTATAAGCTAGGGACCACCACCTTGACTTTAACCCCTAATTATAGGAAAACTCTAATTACACCACCTTGACTTTAACCTCTAATTATAGGAAAACTATAATTACAAGCAACCACCACCTTGACTTTAACCCCTAATTATAGGAAAACTCTAATTACAAGCAACAAGATCAAATCCCTTAAATCAAGAAAATCCCCTAAATTAAGGAAATCCCCTAAATCAAGGAAATCCCCTAAATCAATCACAGCTAGCAGCCACCAAGCTATACTTCCAATACTCCCCCTCAAGCTGGATCAAGGGGATTAATTGATCCAAGCTTAGAGAGCAAGCGTTGAAACTGAGTGGAAGCAAGAGACTTGGTGAAAACATCAGCAAGTTGATCATGGCTCCGAGTGAATGTGGTTTGAATTACCTTGGACTGAACCTGTTCACGAACATAGTGACAGTCAACTTCAATGTGTTTGGTCCGTTCATGGAACACGGGATTGGAGGCAATATGCATAGCTGCCTGATTGTCACAAAAAAGAGACATAGGTTTGTTGCTCAAAAAACCCAAGTCTGAGATAAGGCTCTTGAGCCAAATGAGTTCACATGCAGTGGAAGCCATTGCTCTATACTCAGCTTCGGCACTTGAGCGAGCAATTACATTTTGCTTTTTGCTCTTCCATGTCACGATGTTTCCTCCAACAAATGTGCAGTAGCCTGTAGTGGATTTTCTATCAATAGCATTCCCTGCCCAGTCAGCATCGGTGTATGCCATGATTTGAGTATGACCATTGTTTTTCATGATAATTCCACGACCAATGGAGCCCTTGAGGTATCTTAGAATCCTTTTAACAACATTTAAATGAGCCTCAGTGGGTGCATGCATGAATTGGCTTACAAGACTGACGGCGTAAGTTATATCCGGTCTAGTAATGGTGAGATATATAAGCTTACCCACCAGTCTTTGGTAGTAACTTATATCGCTGAGAGGCTCTCCTTCCAAGTCCAACTTCAATTTGCTATCAAGAGGTGTACGAGCTGGTTTGCAATCTATCATCTTCACTTCTTGAAGCAAGTCAATCACATACTTCCGTTGACTTAAAAACAGTCCCTTGGGAGAAGTAGCCATTTCAATCCCAAGGAAGTATTTTAACACTCCTAAGTCTTTAATGGCAAATTTCTGATGAAGAGAATGCTTAAGAGTGTTAATCTCATCAATATTATCACCTGTGATGATGATATCATCAACATAGATTAGAACAACTAATTTGCCAACTGATCCAGTTCGAACAAACAAGGATGAATCAGCATGACTTCTCTTGAAACCAAACTTTTCAAGTACAGAGCTCAGCTTGGCATACCAGGCACGTGGAGATTGTTTCAATCCATAAATGGATTTGTGAAGCTTGCAAACCATACTTGAATTCTGTGCTTGTGGATGACCAGGAGGTAATTGCATGTAAACTTCCTCTTCAAGATCTCCATGCAAAAAAGCATTTTTTACATCCATTTGGTACAACGACCACTCATGATTAACTGCAACAGATAACAAAACCCTCACTGTACTCATCTTAGCCACAGGAGCAAATGTCTCCTTATAATCAACTCCAAATGTTTGAGTAAAAACGCGAGCCACCAACCTTGCCTTGTGTCTTTCAATTGAACCATCAGAATTAAATTTGGTTTTGTAGATCCACCTACTGCCTACCACCTTCTTTCCCTTTGGAAGCTGGACTACACTCCAGGTTTTATTTTCATCCAAAGCCTTGAGTTCTTCTTCCATGGCTAGCCTCCAAACATCTTGAAGATTGGCTTCTTGAAAATTCCTTGGTTCACTTTCATTTGACAATTTACTGAGAAAAGCTGCATGGGAGTGAGAGACTTTGGAGTAATTTACAAACTTGTGAATTGGGTACCTTACATTGAACGTTACATAATCTTGTAGCCTTGATGGTGGATGTCTATCTCGAGTTGGATTCCTCCGAGGTTGAGATGGGATCACAGTAGGTTCAGCTCCACTCTCTTCTATAGATGATGTGTCATTGTCATGAGAAACAACTTGTGCTTCGGAGGCTTCAGTTTCATTTCCAATAATCACGTTGTCAATATTGGTTGCATGAGAGTCACTGTTGTGAGGTACTGAATGAACACAATCACTTGTTTCGGCTGGATTTGGTAATGGAAAGAAATCCAGTAAGTGCTCCCCCTGACGATTTTGATCTGATGGTTTGTTGAAATACGGTTTGATCTCATCAAACCTTACATCTCTTGAGACAAATAGCTTCCTGGAACATGGATTGTAACATTTGTAACCTTTTTGAGTGGAGGAGTAACCCATGAAAACACACTTAATTGCCTTGGGATCTAGCTTGTCTCGGTGATGGGATTGGATATGAGCATAACAAGTACATCCAAAAATTCTCAGATGGGACAGGTTAATTTTTTTGTTTTGCATGACCTCATATGGTGATTTTGAATCCAGAACCCGACTAGGCAGTCTGTTGATGAGGTAGGTAGCTGCAAGAACTCCTTGAGACCAAAACCTCTTAGGCACATTCATTTGTAACATTAGAGCACTGGTTTTCTCAAGTAGATCCCTATTCTTCCTTTCGGCAATTCCATTTTGCTGAGGAGTACCTACACAACTTGTTTGATGTATAATGCCATGTGTGCTCAAATAGTTAGTCATATTTTTGGATGTATATTCAGTGCCATTATCAGACCTTAGTATGTGAATTTGAGACGAAAAATGGTTCATGACAAGATTATGAAAATTCTTGAAAGCATCCATGACTTCACTTTTGAATTTTATGATGTACAAACCAAGTGACTCTTGAAAAATCATCAACAAAGGTAACGCAGTACCTATAACCATCAAAAGACTCTAGAGGTGCAGGTCCCCAAACATCGGAGTGCACCATCTCAAAAAGTTTGCTAGCTCTAGATATGGAAGAATTAAATGGAAGTCTAGTAAATTTTGACAAATGACAGATTTCACATACAAGTGAGGATTTGCATAATCTAGGGAACAAAGTAGACAAAACAAATTCTGAGGGATGTGCTAGACGTTGGTGCCACAACTGATGTTCTAGATTTGAACTGACTTGGAACCCTTTTGGAACATTAAGGTTCTTTGAAAAATAGTACAGCCCATTTAGGTAGTGACCTTCACCAATCAGCTTCTTGGTGGCTAGATCCTGAAAAACAACATTGTGAGGGGAGAAAATAGCACGACAGTTGAGAGAATTTGTAATCCTTCCTACGGACAGCAATTGAAAAGGAAAGGATGGAACATATAATGCTGTGGACTCAACATTATCTGAAATTAGTTTAACTTTCCCTCTACCTAGAACGGGTACACCTCTACCATTTGCTATAGAAACTAGTGATGGTGTAGTGTAGCTTTCAAAATTGTATAGCTTTGAATATTGATTTGTCATGTGATCAGTGGCACCTGAGTCTATAATCCAAAAATCATGAGAATGACTAACATTTAGAGCAGTTGAAAGAGCACACATAATACCTGGAACATCTCCTTGAGGTACACGATTAGACTCAGCTAAGAATCCTGCAAACTGCCCAAGGAAAGCAGTTTGATTTCCAGCAGTCAATACTTCGCCTGTGCTTCCTTTTTTTGTTTGAAGATAGGCAGAGAATTCATTTATCAAGTTAGCCGGATTGGCTGTGAAGTTTGTCAACCCATCAATTGATGTAGCAGCAGCAGTAGCATGGTTTTTGTTTGTATGTGATCTGGTTTGTGAGCCCTTGTAGTCTCTTGAAGGCTTGTTCTCAAACTTTGGCTTCAACTCAGGGTGTAATATCCAGCATCGATCTGTTAAATGTCCAATATTATTGCAGTGTAAGCACTTCAGATCTGGCCTTTTTCCCTTGTACACTCTATCTCCAGATGACTTGTGGTTTGTCACAAAAGCTCTAGCCTCAGACACACTAGATTTGATGTCAACATTCATGACTTTCCTACGTACTTCTTCTCGCTGGATAGTAGTGCAAACACTTGCAAATGATGGAAGTTCGGGGTTCATTAGAATATGGCTTCTAAGATCTTCATATTCAGACCCCAAACTTGCAAGCAAATGAAAATTTTTGTCTTCCTCAGACCTCTTTAACAGTATGGCATCATCGATAGTATGTGGTCGATACATATTTAGTTCGTTCCACATATTTTTCATGCAACCGAGATGATGAACAAAGGATTTATCACCTTGTTGGAGACTTGCAAGATTCCTCTTAAGTTGGAACACTCGAGCTGCATTGTTTTGATTGCCATACATATCTTTGACTGCCTTCCAAAGAGAAAGAGATGATTCTGAAAAACTGAAGATTTCAGACAGCTTAGGATCCATGGAGTTAAGGAGCCACGACATGACCAGTTGGTCTTTGCATAGCCATGCTTCATACTCCGGAGACGAATCTTCAGGTGCCTTAATGGTTCCATTAACAAATCCGAGTTTGGATCTTCCTCCAAGGGCAAGAGTTACTGCTCTAGACCATGGAAGATAGTTAAACTCATTTAACAACACAGAGCACAGTCGCTGGTTTGGGTTGACTTCAGCTTTTGGAAAACTAGAAGGAGGTACTGTGAAGCTTTTAGCTTCAGAGCCAAAAGGATTATCTTCTGCCATTATTGAATAGCATGTACAGAAGAAAGAAAGGTAGAAATGGAGACAGGCCGGTTAAGGTTCCTGCTCTGATACCATGAAGGAAGTTGAGGTTCCACCCCAAAACCAATTGGCAATGGAGGGAGTAACCCAACTCCTTATAAGCCTTTGCTAGGTTTCTCAACTTTCCAATGTGGGACTCTTTACCTTCACATTCTCACAGTCATGCATGATAGATGCCAGCCAGGTTAATCGTTTAAGGTGATGGATGGCCATGCAATGTGCTTAGGTCCGTCATGCGACGTGGTTGATGAACATGTAAGGTGTTCACCTGGTCAGCTTGGTCACGCTTACAAGGTGAACATGTCGTTCATTTCATTTGAGGTAGTCACCTAGCTCATCCTTGTGAGTAATACACCACACATACAAGGTGAGCACGTAGGTCATTCGACGGGTGGATAACCAGGCAATGTGGATGGTTCAAGGTCGACACCTCAAGATGGTCAACTCGGGCATGCGAGTAGGCCTCATGCATGCAAGGTAAGGAGCTTAATTCCGGGAACATATATTGGTGTAACACCCAGTTGAGCTGAGTTGAGCAGAAGATGCAATGATGTTACAGTTGGGGTTCTATGCTGACCCGAGCATTATTAAACTAAGCAGAGCAAATGTACCATAAGCCATAGAATATGTGTGTCAGTGCCGACCATAGTGGGTAATATAACATAAATATTATTGTCCAAACCCACGCAACTTCACCAAATAAGCATCTCACCTCACCATGTGCAAATATTAACTTCTATGCAGATGCATAAATACGTAATATTAATACTTTTATGCATTATGTGCTGTCGTGTGGTTACCTTTAGCCTATACTAATTTTACCATTTTTTATTGATGATATTTTCCTTTTCTTTCTGCTCATTGCCCTTGATTTTCATAAGAGAGACGTGGGTGTATTGAGTAGATTTTACAGTGGAGCAGGTGCAACCTATTGTGCTTCTCAAGGTCGGTTTTGCTTGGACTAGGGACGTTGTTTCTGGCGGAGATGAGCTTCACGGTGGAGAGAAGGGATTCACCGTGCAAGAAAGAGTAATGAGAACGACATAAACCTTTTGTGTTAGTTCCCATTGACAGTGCCAACTGTTAATGGATGATTTAGCATGGGTATATAGACAATCACACACATTACACAGATTTAGAGTGCTTCACCCATGAATAGGGCTACGTCCACTGTAGAGCTTGGTATTTATATTTCACTATGATGGAGTATTACAATATACATAGAGATAGGTTAAATAGCTAAAGAATATAAGAAGGGAGAGCATGTTGAAGGACTCTCATAAGCCCATAGAGAGGAGAATGGGAGAGTCCTTTGCTGGAAAGTGGTCTCTTCCCATATACAGGCAAGAGATGAGAGCCACTTTCCATTGTTTAATAGGCAAGTGGCCAGTGGCGGATCCATGAATTTTTCAGGGGAGGTGCAATATTTAAAAGGCTAAAAATTTGCAAAAGACTCAAGAAAGGTCCTGGGTTCAAGTCTTAACATCTATGTAGTGTGTTTTAAAAAAAGGCTAAAAATTCAAAAAATATTTTAGACAACCAAATGCCCTTAGAATTTAAACAAAACTAATGTCATTCATAATTAAAATAATAAGAGTTTTATTTCTATAACTAATTTATTATAGTCTGTATGGAATATCAATTAATATGAACAAAATCCTTGTCAGTGACACAATTAGTTTACCAAAATTCATATCAAATATGAACAAAATCCATTTCAATTACATAATTAATCTAACGAAAGTCAATACCAATTAATCTAACTAAAATCAATGCCAATTAATCTAACCAAAAGCACATGTGATTGGAGGTCACGAGATAAAAGTACACGTGATTAAAAGTTCGGGGTAATTTTCGATGAATTTTTTGAAACACATATGAGTTTTGAATAAATTTTTTAAGTTCGGCCAATTAGAAATAGACATATTTCAGCTTGCTATTGGACCATTTAAAAAAATTCAAAATGAGAAGCACTGACGCGGAGTCTTCTTCTTCCTCGAACCGTGGCTCAGCAACTTAACTTCACATATTCTAGAAAAACTTTGAAAATTCATAACTTTGGTTGTGAAGCTCCGATTGATGAATCGTTTTCTCCTACATGCTCGTGAGATCGAGCCCAAAAATCTAAGGTAAATATTCAGGCCTCACTCAGCAGCAAAGAAAACAACGTCTTTGAGGCATTTAGTCGAACAATTGGTGGTCACTAGCAAAGAGGCAAATTCTGACATCCCCAAGGAAGCTTCCGGCGAGGGGAGGTGCAACTACACCTTCTTTCACCTTTGTGGATATGCCAATACAAGTGGCAGAGGCGTGGTTCTTCCTTAGTGGAGCATGAGCTGGGCATGTGGGCCAATCTTCTTGATACTTGTGCCACGTGAAGGACGAGACTGAGTGGTTCCTCTGGTTGTGAGTGAGGCTAGTGTGGAGAAGCATGTGGGTTCGGGCCAAGTAGGACTAGGCTAGGATATAGTGAATCGGGTAATGCCTTATGGTCTAACAAAAAATAGTGAATCGGGTAGGTGAGATCAGTTGGGTGCCAATCAGGTACCTCTTATACCAGCTCAGGTATGTCAGGTCTGCTGGTGCTGATTAGGTGCCTCAATTGGGCTAAGCAGGTGAGGTCACCTTGTGCCAACCAGGTACAACAACTAGGCTAGGTAGGTGAGGCCACTTGGTGCTGCCTAGGTATCTATACCAATAAGCCCTCAAGTTCTTAGTTGAGAACGAGTTCTTGACTGAGAACTTTCAAGTCAATCATGTTGGCCTAGCCGAATAGTCTGCTATGAGTAATAAACCTTTAATACAAATGGTTGGTGGTCAGGCAAGTGATACAACTTTCAATGGCGATCCTAGTCATACAGAGCCTAGCTTTGGTGGACCCTGGAGGCGAGCTACGTTGTTACGAGTCGAGTTGTGTCTGTTTCGGTTGGTGACCACGTATAGGCCTTGTGGAGAGCTAAATTATGAAGAGCCGAGCCTTGGTAGGTCTCGATGGCGAGACAAGTCGTAATGGAGTTTACACATGTGGTATCACATTATATCATAATGAAGATGTATGCAATGATGACATGATGAGGATGCATGTAGTGATTACATGATGAGGATATGTAATGATAGTGTGATGTTGATGTATGTTTATGTCATGATGATGTATGCATTGGCGGACCTATAAATTTTTCAGGGGAAGGGTAACATTTAAAAGGCTAAAAGTATGTGAGGGAAATCCAAATGCAAGGACTCCATGAACCCATCTACATTAGTCGACAGGGAAGAGAGAAATTTTTAATAAATAAATGTGAAATTTGAATAGAACAAAATTAAATTATAAGTTGAGAAACTAAGAAAGGACATATACCAAATAAGGAGGATTAAAGCTCATGGACAATTATTAAATAGAGATACAGCATTAAGGGAATTTTGGGAGACAACAAGTTTATGTGAAGCAGAAATCAAATTGAATATTACAAAGTCTCATGCAGACATTTAATCGAACACACGGTGGGTACCAGCAGAGGGTCAAATTCTGACCACCCCAAAGGATATTTTGATGAGGGAAGGTGCAGTGCACCTCCTTGCTCATGTGTAGGTCCGCTAGCGGATGTATATTATGTGACACATTATATGCTAATTCACTAGAGATATACCTTCCTTATGTCTGTCTCTCTTTAACCATGGCGGGACTTCGTTGTCTCTTTTAAACTATGATGGGAGAAGTTGGAGGTGGTAGTGATGGCGAATACATGGTATCCCCCGAGCCTCTAAATTCTTAGTGGATAACTAGTTCTCGACTAGGAACTTTAAGTAAAACCATTATTAGCGAAGGCGATCAACCTGTGTCTTGAAAGGGAGAGCTTTTGTTCCTTGGAGAATCAATCACGTAAGTTTCTTGGGTCGGCACATGATGCGGAGTTGAGCATGAAGGCGAATGAGCTACGTACCCGTGCAAGGTGGGCAAAGAGTTATGCATGCCATGTAGGCATAGAGCTACCCCTGCAAGGTTGTCATAGAGTTATCCTTGTCTAGTAGAACCTATTGAATAGTATAGGTCCTTTTGGATCAACTATGACCTTTTGGATCATGTAGGAAGTTTTGAATTGGAAAGGATCTTTTGGATCAAGTCAGCTAGGTATATACCAACTC
Organism: Prunus persica; assembly: GCF_000346465.2. NCBI lineage: Eukaryota > Viridiplantae > Streptophyta > Magnoliopsida > Rosales > Rosaceae > Prunus > Prunus persica. The sequence continues at coordinate 11,702,217 of NC_034014.1, forward strand.
TTTATTCAAGGGTAGTCAGCCTTGGGTGGGGAGTTGCATCAGTTTTCATATTTAGCCAATTCGTGTTTGATTCATTCATACCTTGAATGTGTCTGGAGTGGCAGGAGTCCCCTAACTTGGAGCTTGACCATTCAAGAAGTCGGGTCGGTCATCTAAGGCGGAGATGGTGAGGCCGAGCCGAGCACATGATGGTGGGGTCGAGTCAAGCACACCCACATGGAGATATAAGTTGTGTCTTAGATCATGTTGGGACAAGGTGGAGATGATGAAATCGAGCCGAGCTGTTAGAGAACCGATCTGGGTAAGAAGTAAGAAGATTGTTTCACTGGACCCGTGGCGGCATGTTTATTTGTGATGGCAGCACTTAGAGTTTGTGGAGATCCATACATTTATATATGTATATATATATATTTATATTGTTTAGTGGCTTTGGTGATTCAAGTGCTCACTTGGTATATATCTTAGCCGACCTGATTCAAAAGGTCATTCTCGATTCAATAGGTCCTACCTGACAAGAATAGCTTTATGCCAACCTTGCACAGGTAACTCTATGCCTACCTAGCCCGGTTAGCTCTCCGCCCACCTTGCACAAGTAGCTCATTCACCTTCATGCTCAACTCCGCATCACATGCCAACCCGAGAAACTTGCATGATTGATTCTTTAGCTGGGGGAATTCAGTCTCACAGATACATTGCTGGTGGTTCTCTTTTGATTGCTCATCGGTAACGATGAGACCTTATCTAGTGGTTAAAAATATCCCACCTGATGGTGAGATCTTTTGGGGAGGATAGAAAGGAAGCTGACCCTTTTTTAAGACCAAGTCAACCTGTTTCTCATTATGCTTTGTTTCTCCATTCCTACTTTGTTCTTTTGCTTGCTGCCCCCATTTTTTGAGGAGAGAGGGTTGGTTGTGCAACTTGGTGGATGGTCATGCAAGGTGGTCGGGTCGGTCGTGCAACTTGGAGATTGAGCATGTGAGGTTCTTCGGTTGGCTACGACATGGAGATTGAGCATGTGAGGTTCTCGGGTCGATCGTGCAACTTGGAAATTGAGCATACAAGGTGCTTGGGTCGGCTACGATGTGGAGATTGAGCATGCTAGGTGGTCATCCGGCTCATCCTTACAAGTAATACGCCATGCATGCAAGGTGGTCAGGACGGTCAATCATGCAAGGTGGTCATCTGGCTCATCCTTGCGAGTAATATGCCACTCATGCAATGTGAGCGATTCGGCCATTCGACGTGGTGGATAACCATGCAAGGTGGTCGGGTCGGTCATTCAACGTGATGGATGGCTATGGAATGTACTCGGGTCCGTCATACGACATGGTTGATGACCAGTACTCGAGTCCGTCATGTGACATGGTTGATGACCATGCAAGGTGGTCAGGTTAGTCGTTCAATATGATCGTCGTACAAGATAGGGGTGTACATATGTTCGAAACCAATACAATTTAGTCAATGCGCATCCAATCCAATATAGATTGGCTTGTGAGTTTTTTCAATCCAATCCAATCCGATCCAATTGATATTAGATTGGATGATCGGTTTTGATAATAAAAAAAGACTAATGAAATATTAAACCTTTATCCTCAAGTTTAATCTAAGCGAACATATTAATAGACGTAAATGTAAAATATAAATGAAGTACTAGAGAAAATTATTTTGATTATATAATGCATTAAACATAACTTCATTAAATGATTTAAAATATTCATAACTTTTCAACTACAAATACCTACAAGAGCAATATAAACATAAAACTAACTAGATTGAATTGGATTTGAATGGATTCTGATGAGCAAATATTGTTCACCCGTTTTGTTTTTACTCTTGTGATGGAAGGGCAAAGTTTCCCATTGCCTTGAAAACCATTGACTGGTCAACAAGCCAACTTTTTTTAGTGTGCGAGCGTGCCACTGTTAGCAATGAAAAATCCTAGCAGACTTCTTTGAAACAGATAACTTGCGCCCCAAGTTACTGATTTCTAAACAAGCGATTGTGAATTTGGGTGAGGAATATCTCCCAAGTAAGTTCTTTTCTTGCCTCAAACTGGTGAGGACTTCATAATTTATCACAGTATAAAATTGGTAGTTCTGGCCAAATAGATGATAATAAAGTGGACTGTTTTAGGCAAAACTGCCTTCTACAAAATTAAAAAGGGAAAAATCAACTCTAGAAAGACAAAAACAGACGGCTGGAATCCCATTTCTGCCTGGGTAGAAACTTCTTATCCGGGTTGGACCGAGTACATTCATGCTGGACTGAGCTGTTAACAACTTCAATTGCTTAGCTTTAGCTATAAATCGATACCAAAGTTCAATTTTGGCAGAACTTTAATCTACTTCAAGCCTTGGGAGGCTTTTGAGCGGGTAGAACTACGGCTTCTTTAGTCTGAAGGGGCAGAAGTGGCTGGACTTGAGGACTTAATAAGCTGGAACTACATTGTAAAATTTGTTGAGGTTTTCATATTTGTGAAAACTCAAACTCTGCTTGTCTTGGCTTTTGCTGAACCAAATTTATAGCGAAAGAAGTCTCGTTTTGAATGACTTATTTCTCTAAGCCTGAACTTTGGCCTGAACTTTGGAAGTTCTGATCTATAGCTAGCTTCTTTTGTGGCTCAAATGAGCTTTTGGTTGCTCCAGTTTATTTGAAGGTTCTCAGTGATCAAGTGATCATTTTGAGTTTTTTGCCTTTGGTTGATTTCTGATTATTTGATTGATTGTTGAATAATGAGTTTTTTGCTCTGTTTACCCTCTCTTTATATTTATAAGAAATGTTCTGGAGTAGGGTTTCTTTCTTTCACTAATGAGCGGCAAAAATTCTCAAAAGATCTTTCTTTCTTTTTTTAAATAAAAAGAAGAAGGGGTTTTTATCAATTTCTGGCAGATAGGCTTTCAATAGTCAGTTCTTTTTAAGACCAATCACTTCTCTGTTTTTTTTTTGGAAGAGAACCTTACCCCTCTTTAATTCCAACAGCCCCTTTGTGAAAGCTCAAACCGTGATGTTCAGTTTGCTTTTCCAGTTTGAACAACTCCCTGTTTTCCTTCTTATCTCTTTTTGAGAACTTTAGCCAGCGTATCCCTTGAAAGATGGTGCTTTCTTTGGAGTAGAAACAATATCTCTGAATATATAAAAGGGTCTTGATCTTGTGGTGGTAGAGATTTCAGAGACGTCCCTTCTTTTTGCCTGCCTCTGTCAACTCTTTTATCAACCCAGTTGAATTAGTTTGGCTTTTCCAAGTCAGAGAAAAAAAATCACGTGGGTCTGTTTCCTTTTGGGTTTCCACTTTTTACTTTGATCATGCCAAGCCCAATTTAGTTTCTTCGAAGTCCAAGCTTGAGATAGGTTCTGGGTCGGGCTTTTGTTGGATTTTGGACCTTTGGTTTCTGTTTATTTTGAGAGTCCAGACTTCTCGGGCCCAGCGTTTTTGTCTTTGTTATTCTGGGCTCTGTAGCGTTGGGCTGGGTGCGCAGGATTTTGGCCCAAACAAATATGTCATCTGATACAATTATGTCGGTTTTCAAAATTACGGATCCAATCTAATTCGTCAAATCATTGAAACCGATTGAAATTGAATTAGATTGCATTGGATCAGTTGATTTAGGGAGATTAGATTGGATCTTTGCACACCCCTAAGAACACAGTAATCCAACACCTCTAAGTCTCTAGCTTTATCTTCGCAATTGACTTGTTTCATTATTCATAGTGGCCTGAACCATGAGACAAATCTTTTGACCAAAAAAGAACCATGAGACAAATCTTGTCACCCCTCTAGTTGTGCGATCTTTGGAATCAACCTGTAAAATACACCTTAGCAGAAATCACATTTTACTGGTGTTGTAAATCGGCTTGATACAATTTGAGTTCGACTTTGGCTCATTCGAGCTCAGTTTGTAAAAAAGAAAAAATGAGCATAGCTCGAGTTTACCACAAGATTACACATATACGTAGTATGATTCAATCTATTTGGCTATTTGTACGTTCTTTTAAGACTCGCATTAGGGTACTATGACCACTAATAACACTTTCTTAGTGGATCTATTCGACTCTATATTCACTTTGAATTTGGTGGAAATCAATAATATTCTTAGAAAGAAGGATAAAAATGTAACACAAAATGTAGATGGAAACTTGACGAAAGCCCAACAGAAGGAGACAAAAAATCAGCACAAGCCCAAAAGAGTCTGGTCATTACCATCTTTCCCCTGACTACATGAACTATAGTTTTTTATTATTTATTTATTTAGTATAAGCGATTGGGAGAAGAGGGTTTATATACAAATATTCATTGGGTGTCTGGGTTGCGAACCTCTGCGGCTCTGCCCACATAAGTGAAGGTAAACGAGCTCAACCATCTTAACTATACCCAACCGAACTAGCGGTGTTAGAATTTCTTGCATACAAACTAAACATAAGGTTTTTATCCAAAACCATAACTAAATATAAAGCGCTTGAGATTCAAAAATAAACCAAGTACCGGAATGTACTTTTAAAAAATACAATATAATTGATATGGACGGTTATAAGTCAGGAAAAAGAACTAATCACCAAATATTATGAATGTAGTCTGACTTCAATAATCAATAGTAGTACATAACACAAGAATCAGAGGATATAATTGATAATTAAAAGAAGAAGAAAAAAAAAAGAGTCAGAGATATAGAAAATGCATAAAATATTTCCTCTCGACGTGGCATAGTTTTTTTTTTCTCTTACTTTTTTTATAAATAAAAAAAAATTTGGCGATGTGGGATGAATGAAGATGACCTTTGCTTTTTAGTAAACAAAAGAAGCTCATAATATTAAATTTGCAATTTTCCTCACAAGGACAAGAAGTCAAAACCTAGAAAACGTTGGATATGTAGGTAGAACATGTATGATAAGAGTAGTAGTGTATTAAAAGTGATAGATGCTCTCACAGATCCGGATCATCCACTCCATCATCAGCAACAGAAACACAAAACAAAAACAGAAAAGGTGCGTGCATAGATATAGTGGAAACCAGCTCAAATTCCATCCACCTTTGCCTTTTTGCTTTGCTTTCTCTGTTCACCACTTCCTCATGTTCATGTTGGGTGGTTTGCGTGGACTCTCAGACTCTCAAGCCACTTATATTATATTGAAAAAGGGAAAGGGCATGAGGGCATGAGGGCATGATGAGGGCACCTCCTCTTTAAGTTAAGTGCACCTGCATCATCCATGGCAACAATTGTCTTTCTCGATAGGGTGTTAGAAAAAGGTGCTTAACTTGATACTTCACGCAAACGTGAAACAAGTTAGTCTAATTTTTTACACAAAAAGAGTTAGCCTATGGATTCCTTGTTAATAAGGTTAACATAGTTGCAAACATGCAATGGTGAGGAAGAGTATAAAACAATCCTAAATCAACTAACATACTTACAGCAGAACGGTACATTTCATTACGTGTACTATTGAATGAAATTAACACTAGATATATATATTCCTTTTCTGAAGAACATGAGAAGACATGAATCGAACTTTTACCGTAAGTACGAGGAGGTAAGTGTTCTACTCTAGCCACACACAAAAAAAAAACCTGTTATAGTGGTTAGCCTCATATGCCCGAAATCTTAAGGCTGGCCTGAAAACAACCCTAGATAACGAAAACATAAAGCATCGATAAGAAATCAAGTGTCTTGTCTAAACTTAATTATGTTTCCTGATAAAGTAATAAGGAATATGTTGTTCTTCATAGGGTGAAAGTAAACTAGAGATCAATAAGGAATATGTTGTTCTTCTCAGGAATCAATAAGGAATATGTTGTTCTTCTGAGAAAGTAAACTTATGCTTTTCTAAACTTGTATTAAGAAATATCTGCAAGTGGCATTGGAGAAAGCTTCCAAAGCACTACCAAACTGAGTTACAGATATGAGAGGTCACACCATGTACACAGTTTGAAAGTTGCTAATACTGTTCAAAGTTTTCTCTGAATTCTATGGTCTGCAGAATTGCATCTTTAGTATTTAATTGGAAGGTTAAAAATAGCCAGAAACCTTTGTCAGCCCACTTAAATCCTTATGCATATTTACCAAAAAATGAAGACTTAATTAGTACTTATCTTTGGCACTGATAAAAGTATAAAAGGAATTAACATATAGGATAGATACCCCATATCCATGTGCTCTACTCATTGCCTCTCCTAATGCAGTCAAGAATAATCAGGGAATATTTGTCTAAAGAGGATTTGGGGTCAATTTATGATGAGTGATAGATGAAATCTTTCGTTTAAACTTTAAAATAATATTATATTGTGATTTATGTGTGGCCAGGGTTACATTTCAAAAAGTCTGAATTTGTGGTGAAGTTTGGACTGGACGGCTAGAATTCTTTGACGGCTGCTATTGGTTTGCCTATGTTGAATAATTGTTCAATTCAGCCTTTGGTAACCTTTCCTTTTTGTGTTCCAGTAATTTTTCAGCCTGAAATTCTAATAATCAAGAGATCTACTTTGACTAGCCTTATAACTTCTAAAGATTACATGGCTACGTATAGCACTTCCCACATATATTCCAGATATATAACCCTTCACGGCCCGTTTTGATTTGCGGAATTAACTTCTTGGGAATGAAACTCTCATGTCTAATCTCAGGAGATGAAAATGGAAGTTATTAATCGAAAACGCTGAGATTTCTTGAGAAAGCATACCCCTTTAGATCATCATTCAAAGATTACCCTTACAAAATATATAAGCCAAATCGAAAATCGAATAACCATATCATGAATATTTTTATTATTTACAAGAAATATTGTGTTGGTGTATTTATTTCATCACAGTTAGATTATTAGTTAGATTATCTTTTGCAAGGGTAATGTTTGAATAGGGATGTACGTAAAAAAATAAACGACTCTAATCATGAGATGACATTTTGGAGTGAGTTCGAACACACAGTGGTTAGTGTTACATTAACTTACGGTACTAATCGATCACTTGACCGCTCTTGGATATATATATATATATGAATGAATGAGGCAACCAAAAATAGCTAACCACTGCTTTTCTCTCTGTAGGCCTAGGGGCCTAGCTAGATTATATTTTCATGATCAGGTTAATATTCTTGAATTATCTATTATCTTTGTCACTGGATCACCATCCCATTGTGGTCTCAGAAGCCATTCCTTCATGCATGAAAAGGGTTATTCTCATTATATGGCCGGTGTTTTTCAGCGTCGACAAGAATGAAAAATGAGTTTGATTCCAAAAATCAATTCCTCAAAGTTCCACTTATATGCATGTTGCTAATCCTGCCCTCCCTCAGAAAAGGAATATTCCAAATGTTGACAGCCATCACAAAATGAAAATTCCGAAAAGTATAAACCACACCAGTTGATAACTAGAAAAGTAAATTATTTAGTGGGTTCAGGATAACCCTTTTACAATTTTCAAATTATGGTAAAAAGTCTAGCTTCCATATACCCAAACTTTATAATACATCAGTGTGGGTATTATGTCATTGCCATTACATGTGTGTTCGTAAAACAGTACTGTAACATATAATATTTACACTTCCACTTGTTGACTACCAACTTTTTTCCCATTTTCTGGTAAAACTGAGGGTGCCTCTGCAATTGTAACAACAACATCCATGTTGGGATTTTTTTCTTTGGTGTCAAGTTTTCCCAACTGTGATTTTTCTTGTGACACTGTGGCTTCAACAGTCTTAAAATTTGCAAGAAAGGCAAGTTCATTAACAGACTCAATAATTTTCTCACTGCAGTTGACAACATCCAGCAGAAGTGAACCAACTGTTGCTGCTGGCATCACTTCTAAGAGCTCTGTGTCTTCCCACAGCCCAGATTTAAGTAAGGATCTGAGGGACTTGGCTGCAGCCTTTGCCTTAGCCATGTGGGTTTCAGGAGAGGGTGATTTGGTCATTTCCTTGAAAGCTGCTGCTAGTTCCTTCAGTGCTTTGCCAGTCTCCAAGCTCAGTTTTGTGCATGATTCTTGAATTATATTAAGAATTTCTGGTGAGACCTGCAACACAAGTTAAGCATATGAACACTAATTAATTATTAATGGTCCAATATAGCATTATGTTACTACTTAATTTTATATTATTTTTACCATACGTGCATAAACGTAGCCAAATTGCCTAAGCTCCATTAACAATACAAACTTTAATTTATAGTGTGTTATTTATTAATTAATTTTATATTATATATAATTTTATATGCGTGCAGGTGCTAAATTAGACCAAAAAAAATGCATGTACTATTTATGGATTTTGTATTCATACTTTGTTGTCAGCAGTGAGGCGGCTATGAAGTGCTTCAATCCGGTAGGCACATTGTCGAGTTAAAGTTGCAACTTTGAGGTATTGCTTCCATGGATGACAAAAATGGAAACGGCCATGTCCAGGCTCCCATCTTGCAAAATTAGCCTGAAAGTAACACGTATAACATCTTAGTTGATTACGAATAATGAACCTTTTTTTTTAGATGGAGAGAGAGAGAGAGAGAGAACTATACCCACCAAGGATTCTTCACTGCTTTTAGAATTGAGAGCACTTTTATAAGCTTGCAGAAATGCCTTGTCCTCTTTGGACTCTGCATCCTCTAACGTTTTGAAGTATTCATCTCCAAATCCTATTAAAAAAATTATTTTATCATTTGTTTAGTCTCATACCAATTAAAGGACAATTCCTTGAAATAGCATGGTAGTTGTTACGATCTTTGTTTTTGTTGCTTGTGTTTAAAAAAAAAAATTATGTATGTATTCAAATCTTATTAATTAATTTTGATAACTTAATATATTACATTGATAAACCGTTAATTTTGACCACACATTCAAAATAAAAACTTGTATAAGATTGTTTTTGCTATGTGATAATTCTGAATGATAAAACAACTTAGTTAAAACAAGACATGCGTCTAAAGTTATAATGTCATACTAAACAACATTATTAGGGTTACAATAAAGAATTTGGGCAGTATATGTATTGTCTAGGGTGGCATTAATATATACCTTCTAAAAAACTTCCTAGATTTTCAATGTTGGCAGCTATGAGGTTGTGTAGATCTTCGCCAGCCCACACAGGGCAAACCACTATGGAAATGATCACACAGGCAGAGCCACCAATAAAAATGGTTGCCAGCCTTTTGTGGGCCAACTCCAATATTTCATCGTCCCGAAATCCAGACACAGATATCAAAGAGAATGTCAATATAAAGATCAACAAGCCATAGTCATATCGTGCCTTGATTTGGGGAAAAAACCGTATAAATGTCGATGTCGCAGCTGCAAAGACACAAAAGTTTGAATGTAAACATGTGATGAAGATAAAAAAGGACAGCAAATATAAATTATTTTTTTTATGAAAGAAAGCAAGTATAAATATATTGGCTAAAAAGCAAAATATATTACCTTGTAGGAAGACAAAGAACCCAATTACTATGGGCTCACCTATCTGCCCAGATAGGCTAGCTAGGTGATGAGCTCCAATGCCAAGAGCACCAGCTAGCAGTGTTGCCAATGCTCTGTTTAAACCTTTTCCAAGAGTAGCTCCTAGAAGCATGTCCATAAAACAGTCAGAAATCACTAAATCTATTTATGGTACTAGAGCAACAACGTTAACATTAATTAATTAATTAATTGGTCACATGATCATATATCTTTTATATAATATCTAGGATATAAATAATTACGTATAAACTGTCACATCATGTGACTAACTAATGTCGTCCAAAAACCGATGACGATGAGATATTATGAGTTTTACATTAGTGAGATATAGCTTAAGAGAGATGACCAACATACCTACTGAGAATTCAAATACAACCACGACAGTCATGACAGCCCACATTGCAGAGACACCAAAGTTGTCATAAAGTGGCTGGTAGTAGTAGAATAATGAGACCAAGGTGAGTGCAAATCCAACTTTAAGAGAATGAAAAACTCTTCTAGGGTCATCTTGCCCAAGCTTTTTGGTGTTCTTTGCAATCTCAGAGACTTTGCAAGCAATCATATTAGGCATGGCTGTTAGCCGAACCCACCAACTAGCTAAAAGCCCTACTTTCTCATGACTTGCAGACTCCATCATCACTATGGGAAAAAAATGAATGATGTAAGACTAGCTTTGCATGAACTAATTAAAGAGAAAGTGAAGGAGAGGGGGAGAGAGAGAGAGAGAAGAGAGAGTGATGCTTTTCGGGCACACCACAGGCTTCATATTTATAAGGGAAAAAGGATGTAAGTGAAGATTTAAAAAATCTTATTTGAATTCCCTGAACAGTTTCGGTGCTTTTTGTTATGTACGGAGAAAGTACAAGAAGTTTCATTGAAACCAAGGGTTGAAAATGCAAAGTTAAAATAAGTGCGTTGTTGCTCTGGATGGATGTTGTTACCCATTAACAAGAGCCAACAATTTGATCCTCAAGCTTAAAGAGTCGTATCAACTGGCTCTTTCTATCTGGCAATGAAAAGTACTATTTCCTTTTTACTGATTTTCTGTGTAATGCTGAACTTGCCTGTATATAGGCTGTATCCAATATTGGTTCTAAACTTGGTGTTAAGCTAGTTGGATAAGACAATAAGTTCCCCCTTTGCATCCGAAGTCGATCTCTCTCCCTACACATTAGAATAGTTCAAAATATCACTTTATAATAAATAAAAATATAAAACAAAAACTATGTCAAGTGTGGTCACTGGGCTTGACCGCCAAGCTTTTATAGCTCATGGCCCGACCTAAATGTATAGATTTTAAGAAAGAGTTAGTACTAGTGGAGAGAGTACTCTAACCATGAGTTAGCTAATTAATAGGTTAAAAATTCATTTTTAATCACCTACAACTATTTCCTTTATTTTTCTATTTAAAATATCCATTTTTTTCAAATTAAACCCGATGACTAGGATCCAAGTAAGCAAGTTACCTAATCTAGCTTAAAATCTGATTTATTCTATTTTTTGAATTCCGAAACTACCCATATTTACAAGTTAACGTGTTATGTAGGGGTGTGACTAATGACATACGTTTAATTTGGAAAGATCTTCAAATGGCTGTAATAGATGTAAGAATTAATTTACAAACTTATTTGAAATTAAGAAATTCAACATTAATATATTATTAACGTTTTGGTTTATTTAATAATTTTTTTTTTCTTGTTTTCTTTTTATGAATTCTACTACTAGTAATCTATTTTATTATAGTTTTATGAATAATAGTGTACATTCTAATTATGTTGAAAAATATTTTGATTATCTATTTATTGTTTGTTTTATGAAAACATTTTTTTTTAAATGAACCTATTTTTTCTCTAAATAATGAACCTATTTTTTTTCTCTAAATAATGTACCCTTTTTTCTCTGAATAAAGTACCTATTATTTGTTTTATGAAAAACAATTTTTTTTTAAATGAACCTATTTTCTCTCAACAAATAATGTACCTATTTTTTTTCTCAAATAATGTACCTATTAAAACAATGTACTTATTTTTTAAAAACGAACCTATTTTTCCTCTCCAAATAATGTACCTATACACATTTATAGGTATATTGTAAAATAATTTACCTATGGGTAAATAATGTACCTATATTTTCTATAAATTATTCTATATCTATTTTTAATTTATGTAAAATGTACGGAGATTTCAATTACAAAGTAACTGACTTAGTTTTTTTTAAAATTTTTTTGGTAAATAATATACCTATAGTTTATTTAAATAATATATTTATATTTTATAAGTATATATTTATATTTATATTTTTCATAGGTACATTATTGGATATGTAATTTACAAATATTTTTTTTTAGTTTGCAATTTTGGGGGCGATATGTGAAAAGGAATGACAACCAAAAGAAATGGGGTGATTGATATGCTATTAATAGGGAGTATTAATTATAATTATGGCAGTTAATGAAATGCTTGAAATAAATTAGAAATAAAATATGAAGTTTGGTGGCAACGATGTAAAAATATAGGAATACTACGACATCTTATATCCTACTAGTCATTTAAATTTGAAATTGGATTTTACACATAAATTTATAGAATGATGAATATATGTCTAGGAAATAAAAAATATATGAATTTATATTGGACAAGCCCGTTAAAAAAGATTCATCTGAAAGTTGAATATTATATTAAAGGGTTAGCTACGTAAAACCTTGACACCGAATAAATAGAGACTAAAAGAGAAACAAGAATAAATCCTTATTCCCATGAGCCTAGGGCTATAAATTCATTTTAAATTTAGATGTCTCATCCCATAAAGGAGGAGGGGGTGATATATACTGTGGTCATACTTGTATTTTTACTGTATGTATGAAGTAGCACTGAAATCTACATGGCTTTTGGTTGGCATATCTCTGCCTTGCTTAAATATATGTAGGGCATCTGCTTCGGCATCAAGGATGTTTCGATGGGCACGGACTTAGTGTGTTAACGTTGTTCCGATTAAAATGACCTAAGAGGGACCACATAAGGATGACCTTAGAATTCGATAGGTAAAACTTTCGGGCCAAGTTATACAAACTGACTAGTCCTACAATCTTTGTGAATGGGGGGTTAGATATATGAGGTATAACCATGAAATAGAAATTCTCGTTACCGTGCCACTTGAGTTGGATAAATTTGTGTATGGGTAATTGGCTTTACGGGTCTCTCTTCCATGAAATAAACATATATGTATATATTTTTGAAATCACGTCACTACACGCAATGATCTTCTAAGAATCAAGAAATAACCCAATAAGAATTTCAATGATGATATTGACAAAATTTTCTCAATTGATTTTTACCTTCAACCCACTCAGCCAGACCAAAGTCCTCGATCGATCATTGTGCCGTTATTCAATATTGGCTTGATCACTCTCGAATGTTGGTCTTTTTTAAAGTCATGTCACAAGTTGGCGTATTGACAATGATCCTAAAAACCTTAACCCGAAAATGGCATAATTCTAAATTCATGTCACAAGTTGGAGAGCTTTCAAAATTCAATGTCTGTCATTATATAAAATCCAATTAAAAACTGTTTCTATAATGATTCCTACATTAATATACAAAATGCAATTATGGCTTAGTTGGGGGTATTTTTGGAATCTGAAAAGTACAATAAATCAGCTTTTATGCTGAATTAGGTAATTTGCTAAGTTGGATCCTAGTCATGAGTTTTTACTTATGGGAGCATTTTTGCTCACCACTTTAACCTAAGGTGTACCCTCACCACCCTTCCCAAAAGGTGACACATGTCCATGAGTTTAACTATAGTTAATTTTTACTTTTTATTATGTTTGATGACATTATTATGAGAGAGAAACAATGCTTTAATAAGATTTTTCCCGATTTATCATTATTCTATTAATTAACTCAACAAACTTTCCACTTTTATATTAATTACCAATTAAGCTAATAACAACCCGAATAATTAACAACAGCAGAACAGTCATTACTTAAATAAATAAAAATTAACAGTCTTCCACTTCCCATGAATCTGTTGGCATCCCAATCTTAACGAAGGACATGAATTGTTAAATTCGAATTTGGCCTTGATACTCAGAAAATTAAATAAAACAAAGCAAATTTATAATTAAAAAAAAAACAATACATAGTACTAAAAAAAACAAGTAACAACATAGACGATACCTATCTTTTGCTTGAACAAAGGAAAGAAGTCTATTGAGCATAGTTCACATATAAGCACCCAAATTGTGAATAATCAAGAAACTAGAAATTCTCAATTCAAGAGACTTCTATGTTTTTTTTTGTTGGAATAGTAACGTATGCCTTTTCAGTTTTCATTGTTTTGATTTATTTTTTAAATTAAATTAATCAATAAAAGTGGAAAGTTCGTTAGGTTAATTAATAGAATAAGGCTAAATTAGGAAAAATCTTATTAAATCATCGTTTCTCTCTCGTAATAATGTCATCAAACAAATAAAAAATAAAGAGTTAACTATAGTTAAATCCATGGACATGTGTCACCTTTTGGGAAGAGTGGTGATGATACACCTTGAGTTAAAGTGGTGAGCAAAAATGCTCCCTTTTACTTATACAAATTAGGTATTATTTATAGGAACAAAATATGAAGGGTTGTAGGTACGGCAAATTGAATTTGAAGGATGTAAGCCAAATTTACTGTAAAAAAAATTTAGGTCCAAATAACTAGTGATAAGACAATGAGTTACTAGGGTTGAGATCTACCTAATTAACCACCCAAAAAAAATTGTCTTTACTGACCAATTTCAACAGTTCATATATCATTACAGAAAGAACGATTCTGTATATGTCGATATCTTGTGCTATCTTGTGCCCCTCATTAGGAAAAAAGAATGATTCTTTATATCAATATCTTGTGACCCAAAGTGAGGAGTGATTAAGATTGACTGAACAGAAAACCCAAAGTAAAGCCGTCCTCACCACCCAGAAAATGGGCGAAAAAAATATATCCTTCAATAAAGTTGCTGGATTGACGAAAATTATATTATTTTGAAGCTGGTGCTTATGGATTTGTGGTCCGTACTGACATGGGGGAGACCAGAACCATCCAAGAAGAACTTTTAAAACCATTGGGTTCAAATTAATTAGTGACCACTAGCTATAGGAAGAAGAGCAGCACCTTCTTTTGACAAAATTACGAAACTTTTATCATTAAAAAAAAATCAGGAAACTTTTGGCACGGAGTAATGATTAAGACATCCATTTTTCTGTCCAGATTAATTATCTCATATGCACTGATACACACCATCTAATTTTGTTTAGAAGAACGACAATTTAATTTTGATTAGCCTAAGAACTGATTAAGACGTCCACTAATACAAAAAAAATATATATATATATAGTCCTCTTCTATTGAGGGATCTCTTAAATAATTGTTTTTGAGGGACGTCATTTAGGGTACCTTACATTATTTTTTTTCAACGATCCAAATCATTTATTTTTTAAGTCTTCATTCATAGATCATTCTTGCAAAACATTAGACAAAATCGAAAATCATTAGACATTGAATTGTGTTCTACAAAATCAATGAACATGGTTCTTTAAGAAAGTATTAAATTTTCAATAATTTAATTGAGTGATCAAATGATATCGGATTCAAGTGATTTTTTGTAGAGATGATCTTTGAATGAATATCTACAATAGACTATTTGGATTAGTGAAATACAATGTCAAGTAAACTTTATAAAGGTATCCTTCAAGCTTATTTGAAGGATCCCTCAATAAAAGCTCTCTGTATATTTTATATATGTTGCTTTTGATTTGGCAAAGCTATTTTTGGCTTCTTGATGTAGCCCGAGGCTATGCTTTGCATAGGGAATATTTTCTTGTAATTAACATAAACTAACAACTTGAGGGTGACGCTTAGGAAAAAGAAAAGAGAAGTGTCACAATGCCGTTTGTTGGAACCTGAAATAGTGACATGTATATATTTTGCTTTTGGGTCCAGATTAGGACATGCATAGCAACTTTCACGTTCAGGTGAGGCAATATTTCTAAGTGCTTTTTTTTTTGGGTCAATATTTCTAAGTGCTTAATTCCCAAAAGAAAACAGTCTAAGTGGTTTTATAATCTGTCCACATCATCTGGTCTGATAGCACTCTCCTTTGAAATATTTCCTGAGGTCGAATTTCATGAACTTCAGTTATTAAACAAAAATATTTCTAAATCGTAAAACTTTAATCACTTGGCCTGACAAAAAACCTTCAGATTAGAGGAGCAAACCTATAATATACATACGTATTCTACTAATACAAGTGAACTGACAACACCACATGACACTATTACGGTCCATTAAAATTCCTCAAATTAGAGGGCTCGAATGCTTCATATCGGATCATCTCATGACCTTATAAAAATTTTAAAAAATTAAAATAAAAGTAAAAAAGAATGATTCTTTGTGCTTTATGTTTAGACCGTACGTGCCTTGCTGGAGCATATGCGATTTCAATCAAAATTCACATGTTCCCTTGCAAGCGCTCAGCCACATATCATATGAGTGAAAGCTGAGAATACGAAGACAAGCTTTTGATCCTTTTGGCAGTGCATGAGAGTTGTTTGTGGGCATATAACTCTTTATTAACTAAACTTATAATTTTGTCAATGCAGTAAATAGGAACCTTAATTACTTTAATTACAATCGAGAACTCACTCTTTAAGTAAAAGAAAGCCTACCAATATAATAGGACTCACCTCTATTAAAGAAGTGATAAACGATGTGGTATATAAATGTAAAGATCATTTTTGTACGTATCAACGGATGAAGGGGATTCAAACTGGACCTCTTCCAACTTCAGAAGAGAAGTACCACTTGACTAACAACGAACATTAGAAGCCGAAATCAGACTACATCAATCTGGTTTGCTTGCTATAATTGGAATAATATCTATTGCACCCTCTTAGCTAGACTTAACAGACGCGTGCATGAATGTGATGATCAGCTGAGTGCTCTAGTCATATCATCAAATTGCTGGAAAAAGTTGGGACAAACAGTTGACAACCCAACACTTACGAGAAAGACAAGATGGTTACCAAATTAAAATACAGAAGCAATTACAAATACGTATCGTTCAGTTGATGATATAACGGGCCCTTCTGGAAACTTAATTTCAAAATCTCTTCATGGCAGTACGTCAAAGTTGCAAGATAAGGACCCTTTATCTGTCGGCAGTCTAGGATATTGTTGTATAGTGTGCTGATAGTTGGATCCCGTCCCTAGCATTACATTTTTGCATGGTGCGTTCTGTCTTTTGTTTTTTTGTTTTTTTATTTTAATATAAGCAGGTTATGAAGAATACAAATCTTCGAACCTCTTTCAATATTCCAAAAAAAAATACTACTAAACTGAAAATTAGTCGATGCATACTATCTTTGGTTTCTAATTAAGAAAAGTAATAAAGAAAAACATTTAATTAAGAACAAATAAAAAAGAAATGAAAAAGTGAGGGGAAGAAAACAGATTATTGAGCTACGACTCTATGAGCGTCAACTCCAAGCTACGTTCCAAAGCCCTTATGCACACTTCACATTAGTGCATTATTAGGCTGTACAGCCTTTCTCCACAGGCAGGCAAAAGGTAGGTCTAGTAAATGACTAAGCAGCCCTTTCATGATTGCGTTCGGAAGTATCCACAAATACCTTTAAGCCAATCCTTGGTGGATTTGATGGAAAGTAACATAAATGAAAGAAAAATAATAGCGAGAAGGACGACACCTTGAGACTAATTGAACCCTTGAATCCAAAACAAAGCCCCTCCTCACCCCGAGTTTCAAACATGAAGGCCCAAAAGACCTAGTGCCACGCCCAAAAGGCCGAAAAATACTCTGTAAAATAAAACGATATTGTTGATATCCAAAATTAGATTCAACTTTAAGGTGATCTCTTCTACCTCAAGGGTCATTCGGCAAGTGGGGATTGATGTGCAAGGCAAGAAAATCAATGACGACTCAGTCCCGGTGTGGTACCAACCTAGGAGCGTATTTGATGCTTAAGTTAGGGAAGTGTGGAATCTAAAGGAATTCTAACAAAATAAAGGTACGTACATATGAGAATTCAGTCTCGGATGGTAATCGCCTAGTTAGACTCCTTTGCATTTCTCCAATGTGGGTATCTTGACGCGGCACAAGGTGGCGACGCATATCCAAGGATAATATAGTTCTTTGCTTGTACTAAAATGCCTTTTTGTGGTACTAACAAATTTCTTGGCCTTTGGGCGAAGTTGATCATTGTCGTCCTTAAACCTTGATGAGTAAAGATTTGGTGATCCTTGTAGCTTACCTTTAGTGCCCGTAATGTCTTAGTGAGCTTGACCATTGTCGAATCATGCTCGATCAACTATAATATAAACAAATACTACTTTTATTCATAATTTTTGATAAACACAACCTTACAAGTTATAATTGTCTACTACGAGTTTTTATATTCTTAAAATATTATAGTTTCATTATGAATACAAGGGAAAAAAATTTCTCAATGTAAACAACTAAGCTATATATCAGTCAACCATTAATCTCATATTCTGTTGCGAAGTGGACGTTTTACAATATTCATAGACAAAAATGTTCTTGACACTGAACCTAGCCCATCTAATTAATTAGCACATGTTGCATTTATCTTATTTAAGTCAAAGTCTAGTTCAATGCATTTGTTAGGTTTATGTTTGATACATACATTGTTCCAAGTCTTGGTACCATGCATGAATTCTTTTCTTATAGTTAGTGTTAATGCTAAGCATATATAATCAATTGTTGTTGGCATTATTGGTGTCAAATAGGCCTCTTTAAATAAATAAATAAAAAATCAAATGTTCTTAAATTAAATTTATATATTTATGATCAATTCCATCATCCTCCTTATAAGGGTTTAGTTGAGCCTAAACTCTAACAGTACAATAAGGTAAACTAGCCCACCACAGTTCAAAATCCTACGTCTGTCCCTACTTGGTACATATGAGGTTATTTATGATAAACTACTTATGGAGGGTTGTTCCATGACAATACTATTTAATCACCTCCTCGATTATGGAACGTGACATTCTGTTTTGAGTGAATTTAATAGCCTTTGGTTTTTGAGAAGAAGGATTTCTTCTCGTTTTCCTAGCTTCTCTTTGGTGGTTTTTTTAGAGTGGCGAGTTGTTTGTCTCTGAGTGTTCACTTATGGTTTCTCTCTTATAGTGTGTTTACTAATCAAGAATTGAAATTCTCATCAAGAATTGAATTCCACCTATGGAGCCCACACAAAATTAGGAATTGAATTCCTAATTTTGAAGGACTTCAATTCTTGAGTGGGAGGTGGTATTCTAATTTCTGGAGAACTAACACATTAGGAATTCATCTTTTTTACCCATTATATCCTCACATAATTTTAAAATTTTCAAATTTGCCATCTACTTTAACCCAACTGTGGGAGCGATTTTCGTCCCACGGGAATATTCGTCTAAGATTTCGTCTTCCCCTTCATCGTCTCTTTCTCCCTGCAAAATAAATCGAAATGAGAGGACCACACCCGGGGGTATTGGCCAAAGGCCCTCCAATGCCTAAGTTAGTTCAATTGATTCATAGAGAAACAATAGCTAAAAAGGGTACAGAGATGTATGTATGGTGTGAACTGGACGGCTGGAGTCTTGTGTGGTCGCCGGAGCCTTGTGTGTGAGAGAGAGAAAGAGTATGGCGGCTAAGGTTTGTGAAAGATAATTTCTGCTGAGTTTCAGAGAGGAATTTAGACATACCTCAACCCTTGTGCATAGCCATCTATTTATAGGGGCCTCAGATGCTAGAGTTTCAGAGGAATAATTCCGTAGATGGAAAAGAATTATTCCTCCCCGATTTGGAGAGACTGGATTAATTAGGGATTTGATTTAAATCAAATCTCTAATTATAGTAGGAATCAAATCAATCCCAATTCAATCAGGTAACTCCCAATTAAATTGAGTAACTCCCGATTAAATTGAGTAACTCCCAATTATGTCAAATAATCCCCAAATGGAAGAAAATATTTGACCTAGGGTTTTGCTAGAATTTGGTTCCCACAAATGCCCCCCAGCTTCTGCATGGCGCATGGTGGCATGGAGGAGGTGTAAATTAACTGTTGGGCTGTCCAGCTGCAACTGGGCTTCCTTCTTGGATTTGGGCTCCTGCTTGGAGGAGGTTTCTGACTTGCGAATTTTTTGAACACCAGTTGGAATGGGCTTGAGACTTTTCTTGGAGTTGGGTTCCCAGCAGGAATAGGCTTGCGATTCCTTCTTGACCTAAGATGCCCAACCTGTGTAAATGTAGGGCTTCTATTCACTCTTCTTCACATCGTAAACTTAACTTCTCTACTTTTTAGCTTAAGAGAGATCTTGGAGAATTTATACTGCTTGTCGAAGAGAGGAATCGTCGTGCATCCTAAGGTAAGTCGAGCACGTATATTTCTTTTTCTTCGTCTTTTCTTCTTTTTTGCGGCGAGGGCCAGCTAGGGGAAGCTCAGCTAGTTGTCGTCATGACAGGCGACGGTTGGTAGTGGGTGGCAGCTGTGGTGGAGCAGGTGTGCGCAAGTGGACCAGCGGCTGTCTATTGTCGCAGGTCTGGGCTAGAGCATGATAGGCCTCATACGTTGCGGGCTACGTAAGCTGAGCGAGTATCAAGGGGAGGTTGATGGTTTGCCCCCTGCCCAGGATGTTGAGAGATGGAAGCAAAATATTCTAGACTTTAACGATCTGCCTGCAGAACAGGAGGAGTGTTCTACCGAACCCCCTTCAAAGAGGAAGGTTAATGTCAAGTCTTCAAGAAATTGAGATATAACTTCGTGAGCGAAGGATATATCTCCATTGAGGAAGAAACCAAGGCTCTCTTATGCTAAGAAGACATAAGTAAAAGTTGCTTCCCCTTCATCTGCTAGGGTTAAGCATCTCACTGGTACAGATAGCAGGAAGGTTGGTGGTATGCGCAGTGCTCGAGATGTTCTATTCAAGTCTCCTGCTGACAAACTTGAAGACCATAATCTGCTTCTTGAAATAGACCATGCGCGGTCTAGTTCACCTGCTGAGAGGCAAAGAGATACAGATGTTCTTCTTCGAAGTTTGGGTCACCTACATCAGTCGAAGGATGAAGATCAAACTGGGAGGTCTGCTCATTATCCAGCTGCTGAATCACGGGCAGTCAAGAGTGGAGTTGATTCAGCGATATTGACTCCTTTGGAGGTGAGGTTGGCAGAGCCTAAGAAGACGAGAGAGTCATCTGCCCGAGCGAAGGAATCTTATATAATGCCATCTGCTAACCCTGAGGTAGGCAAGTTCAATTCTGTGGGAGATGCGGGCGTGTATAATCGGCTCAAGATGAACTTTCTGTCAAGCCCATCTACTTGTGCTGAGCTGGTTAATCACATCCGTCAGGCAGGCGATCTTGACACATTCTCAAGTCTTTCTTCAGAAAAACAAAGGGAAGTGACATTTCATCTACTTCAAAAAGGATTAGTTTTTGCTACTAAGACTATCCGGAACTCGTCTGTTGTTGTCCCCTTCTTCTGCTCAGCTCAACGAGTTGGAAAAGAAGAATGTTGAACTGGCCAGGAAGCTTTCTGCCGAGCAGACCCGTTATGAGAAGAAGACATTTGATTTGAGGGCAATGATCTCTGAGCTGAAAAGCAACCTTGCTGAGAAGGATTCTAAGCTTAGCTCTTCTGCTGCTGACTTGGCTAGTTGAAAAGATGCCTTCTTCTGTCTCGAGCGCAAGAATGTTGATATCTCCCTCAGCTATGACAAGCTTCTAGCTAGACTTCGCGCTCACCACAAGTCTGCCGAGAAATCCAAGTTTGAAGCCACCATAGATGGGTACAAGTTGGGTTACATGCAGTGCACAAATGGGACTGCTCTCTTCTATGCAATTGAAGATGGTGACATCGAGGCGCTCTGCTCGGACTTGTTCCTTGTGCAAAGTCAGTAGGTTAATGTTGTGAACATGGAATGGACTGAAGAGCAGAAGGCCGAAGAGGCGGTAGCTCAAGAGGATGGAGCAGAGGAGGACATAACAGATGAGATGGCTGCAGATGTCGCGGAGCAGGCAAGTAGAGCTGCTGAAAGAGTGACTGATCAGGCGGATACTGAAGAGGCTGAAGATCAGGGGTTTCTTGCTGGCGTCTCAGAGTAGATGAAGACTTCTTTATTTCTTTTAAGCTTTGGTAGTCTGCTTTCTTGTTTAAAATAATTGGTCATGTTTGATCATCTTCTTTTGTTGAACTTGACCAGTTGGTCAGCTTTTAAACTCCAATTTGCATATCGACTTGTGAACTGCTTGAGTAACCAGCCAATATCTTGATTGTGTGTCTCCCTTAGGAAATTTATGAGTGCCAGGGTCCCCTTTAAGGGACTTCGGGCATGTTCCGCATATCCTGTAGGATGTTTTCCCTTAGGAAACTTGACAAGTGCCAAGGTCCCCCATGAGAGACTCCGGGCATGTTCTGTATATCTCGTAGGATGTTTTTTTCGGGTTGAGGCATGTTTGTCCTATGTCCGGAGACATGTCGATGAGAGTGACCCGTTTGACCTACGTCCAGAGACCCGTCGATGAATATGACTTTTGGCCTACGTCCGGAGACGTGTCAATGAGAGTGGCCCGTTTGGCCTACATCCGGAGACGTGTCAATGAGTGTGACCCGTTTAGCCTACGTCCGGAGACTTGTCGATGAGTGTGGCTCTTTTGGCCTACGTCCAAATACGTGTTGATGTGAGTGGCCAGTTTGGCCTACGTCCAGAGACTTGTCGATGTGAGTGGCCCGTTTGGCCTACATTCGGAGACGTGTCGATGAGAATGGCCCATTTGGCCTACGTCTAAGGACTTGTCGATGAGGGTGGACCGTTTAGCCTACGTCTGGAGACGTATCAATGGATGTGGCCCGTTTGGCCTATGTCCGAAGACATGTCAATGAAAATAGCCCGTTTGGCCTACATCCTGAGACGTGTCAATGAGAATGGCCCGTTTAGCCTACGTCCGGAGACGTGTCGATGAGAATAGCCTGATTGCATTTGTGAACACTCTATTAGAAAGAAAAACTTGAACTTGTATTGATGCCTATGTGACTACATTGCTTTACTGGACAAAAGAGATGAGTTGCAAGGGTAACATCAAAAATAACTTGTCTTCAATGGAAGTGAGGAAGGCCTGGCCCGCCTGCTTGGAGCCAAGCTGATAGGCAAGGAGCTTCGTGGATAGTACCTCCGGAGGTGATGGGCATTCCATTGTCTTGGAACTTCTTTCCCTTGAAAGATGATTCCAAGATCGTCTTCCATGACTAGGTAGCTGGTGACGGCTTGGGAGACAAAAGTCGCTTGCATGATCTTTCTCTTCTGCTCCCCGGTGGTCAACTCGGGCTCTTAGAGTCGGCTAGGATTTTGCTAATCCATATGACTTTTTTCGTGGAGGTTCGTTGGCAGCTGCGTCACGATCCTTGGTTTGCTGGACAGCCCCCCTTGTGATAAATTTTGTGCAATGGTCGTCTCTGACCAGTTTTTCGAGGTGCTTTTTCCAAGCGACACAGTCATTTGTGTAATGATCGTGCCCTTCATGGGATTCGCAGTATCTACTAGTATCCTTCTTAGCTGGGTTTCCCTTCAAATGGGACTGTTTCTTCAACGAAGGCATGTTCTTTACTTGGGCCAGGATCTGGTGTATCGGGATAGTGAACTTGGTATAGCTCTCGGCTGCTGGAGCACCTCCTTGAGGCTGTAATCCGCACTTGCCTTTTTCTTTGTTGTTTATCCTGCCATTCCTTTAGCTTGCCTGCTCAACCGGTTGATCGGCTTGCTTGACAGCCTTCTTTGCGGCGATCCTATCATCGTCCTAAAGTGCATAGAGTTCTGTTGTTGTGAAGACTTTTACTAGTGTTTGGCTGAGAGAGATGGTCAACTCACGATACAGCTCACACTCAGTTGGCAAGCCCCTCTTGAAGGCCGATGACGCGATTCGATCGTCACATCCAATGATGTTTGCCCTTTCTGCTTTGAACCTCTTGATGTAATCTCAGAGGGATTCATCGTACTTCTTGTGCAGGTTGAACAGGTGGTCAGGTTTTTTCTTGATTGTCCGGTAATAAGTGTATTCTTTGGTGAAGACGTAAGTTAGCTCCTTGAAACTGCTAATCGACCCTGATGGCAGGGTGTGGAACCAGTCTTGGGATGCTCCTATCAAGGTCATTGCAAACACCTTGCACATCAGCGCGTTGTTGGCCTTGTAGAGGATCATGACACTTTTGAAGTGCTTTAGATGGCTCTCGAGATCGGAATCCCCTTTGAAATGCATGAATAATGGCGTTGAGAATCTCTTTAGAGGAGCAGCTTGCTTGATTTCGGCAGTGAAAGGCGTAGAGTTTGTTTGGTCCACCTCATTGTGTAGAGCATCTTCGAAATTTTTGCCAATCTCTAAGTTACGAAGTCGGTCATTTACGAGCTTCTTGACGTCCTCCGCACGCATGGCTTGCCAATCACGTTGGAGACCCTCGTGATTCAGGCGGGGATGGTTGACTTCATCGTCGACTTGAAGAGGTTGACCTCCTTAGTTGCCCTGCCCGTGAGGCAGATTGGTGGATTGAGCTTGCAAAGATTCCTCCACAAGTTGTCGCAGTGAGTTGGTTCTCGAGCCGGTTGGTGAGCGTCGGTCTTTGGATTCGTCACGCAATTGTTCACGGACTCGTGCCTCCTGTGAGCCTAATCTTGAATGGATTGTCTACCAACTCTGAGTATGGCTTGCAGATGTTTGGGTCTCGTCAGCACGATCTCGTTCTCTCCCCTGCGAGTTTGTCTCTGATTGACTAGTCTGGGATCCCTCAAAATGCTCGCCGGTATGCTCACGGATCCTTCTCTCCTCGTCATGAGCTCCAAAGTCAGAGCCTTGATTCAAGTTGATCTACCTGAGTAGTTGGCCAATTAGATTGTTTTGGTCGTCGACCCTCTGCGCGAGTTGATCAACCCGTGAATTAAGGCCTACTTGATTGCATAGGTCGGGTAAAGAGGTGTGGATTGAGCCCAATGGCGTATGGGATAGGGCTCCATTAGATGCGCACACAGGTGCATACGTCAAGTGTGGTTGCAGAGGAGTGAGAGAATGGATCTGCTACAAGACTGGGACTACATCGGAGTAGTAGTGGGGCTGTGCAGCAAATCGGTCAGCTGAGTGGCGCAGCTGCTGATGTGTTCTGACTGCCGGACTGCCGGACTGCCGCATCATTCGGCAGGATGACGAGGCAGAGCAACTCCGGTAGGATGACGCGGTAAAGCAGCTCCGCGAGCCGACGCGTACAGCTGCAAGGCTGTGGAGGTCACGGGGCCATCTGGCAGTTCTGCAATTCCAACAGCTGTCTGCAGCGGTTGTTCTGCAATTCCAGCAGCTGTCTACAATGGCTGTTGTGCAATTAAAGCAGCTGTCTGCAACTGCTGTTGTGCAACTCCAACAGTTGGAGGTGGCTGCACAACGTTAGGAGGTAGCTACAAGGTGTTGGCAGCCATGGTTCTGTGGGGTTGCGGCGAGGTTTCTGCCTTTCCGGAGTATGCCATCGTGGTGGTTTTGCTCCTAGGGCGTTTGCTTCCAACCATGTTTGTTTGGTAGGCTTCAGTGGATTGAAAAATGGATTTAGAGCACAGAAGCGATTTTCATCCCACAAGAATATTTGTCTAAAATTCCGTCTTCCCCTTCGTCGTCTCTTTCTCCCTGCAAAATAAATCGGAATGAGAGGACCACACCCGAGGGGTGTTGGCCAAAAGCCCTCCGATGCCTAAGTTAGTTCAATTGATTCGTAGAGAAACAATAGCTAAAAAGGGTACATAAATATATGTATGGTGTGAACCGGGCTACCAGACCCGTGTGTGGTGGCCTAAGGCTTGTGTGAGAGAGAGAAAGAGTATAGCGGCTAAGCTTTGTGAAAGATAATTTCTGCAGAGTTTCAAAGATGAATTTAGACGTACCTCAACCATTGTGCGTAGCCATCTATTTATAGGGGCCTCGATGGAAAGGAATTATTCCTCCCCAATTTGTTGAGATTGGATTAATTAGGGATTTGATTAATCAAATCCCTAATTATGGTATGAATCAAATCAATCCCAATTAAATCAGGTAACTCCCAATTAAATTGAGTAACTCCCAATTAGGTCAAATAATCCCCAAATGGAAGGAAATATTTGACCTAGGGTTTTGCTAGAATATGGTTCCCACACCAACAACGAGGACATTTTAGTAATTAATACCACTCCTAGCCGAATTCCATATGGTTTAGTAAACAACTTCAACAGGAATCTGGAATCTAACTCCCCTCAATCCATATGATTTAGTAAACAACTTCAATAGGAATCTAGAATCTAATTCTCCTCAATTCAACTTCTCTTAATCCAATTACGAATTAGTAAATATGTCATTATTCTCCATTTTTTTAGTGTGAGTTGTCTTCATTAAAGCAATTGCTTGCAACCAATAAAACTAAAGTCAATATAATAAACAAATACAAAGTTGTTCTATGCATCCCTTTGTCAACCATTTTTATTTTCTTTTTTTGCAAGACTACTAATCCCTTGCAATTGAGAAAAACAAATACTCAGACTCATATGACGAATATAAAGCTCAAGTTAATTTTCATATGCTAATAAGTCCCAATCTGAAAAATCTTGATTATAAAATTGAGCAAAATGAATTAGCTTTGGTTTGTCAAAACTACGAATAAATCATGTTGACACAAACATGCCAAACAAAACAACTCAGTATTTACCTCATTGAAGTGATCATTTAATTCTATGAAGTACTCATAAACGACATAAACAAATAGCTCCACACAATAATAATGACGGTTTGTATTTATTGGAGCATTACATTGTGACCTCCCTCAAGCTACGTACTTCTCCTCCACTAACCTATTTGCTTCACCCACACGATCATTGTGGCCTCCATGAAGGAGTATTTTTGCATCGTATTTTCGTTTCAGCTCCATACTATCACCAAATTAAGGAAAAACAAGAAAATGTTGTAAAGAAGAATAAGTAAAGAAGAATAGGTGAAGCCCACATAGCCAACTAACACCCACCAAACCTAACCACACACTCACCAAACCAAACCACTACCCAATTGATTGAAGAATATTAATGATGTTGTTGATTGAAGAATATTAATGATGTTGTTGATTGAAGAATATTAATGATGTTGTCTACCAATTATATTGTGAGGTGAACAACCAATGTCTTAGGCCTATAAACAGATACCTACATCAAGAGAAGTTTACACATATAGAAGAGGAAGAGAAGGAAGAATGAGGGTGAGTGAGTTGAGAGGAAAGAGAGCAAGAGAGAAATTCTCCAAGAGAGAAAATTGAGTGAGCCATACATATTGTAAACACAAAGTTGTAGCCCTATTATTTTACATAGTGGAAAAGTTACTGCTGCTGCTCTCCGGGGATGTAGGCATAGCCGAACCTCGTTAAATACTGTGTCTCATCTACTTTACGTGCAGCTCAATATTCGCACATATACCAATTCATTTTATAACACGTTATCAGCACGAGAAGCTCTCAGGTATAATTTTTGTGTTGCACTATTATCTATACTACTAACCCTTATGTTGATGTAAGGAAGAAAAGTAGTGGAGGAGTTGTGGTCTGCAAGAGAGATATACGAGCAAACCAACTGTAAGGATAAGCTCTATGCCTTTTACTTTTTCTATTATTTTATTATTTCTCTACACAACAAGTTCAACTTAATTGCAAGTGAAAAGAAGAAAAGCCAACATGATATGTCTAGCTTTCCACTAATATATTAGTATAATAATATCATATTATTTGATTGTGGTGTTGATATGAATGCACAAATAATTGTCTTTACTTTATCCTTATATATGGTAATTATATGGACAGTTTCACCTTCTATATTTTTTGTGGTGGTTTTTATCCCCACATTTATTTTATTTACTGTATGGTGTAGGTTTATTACCCATACAACATTATCTATTTAAAAGGGTGTTGCGGGTTTATCGTCCACGCCTTTACAACAAGCAATTTAATTTATGAATTTACTTTACCGCACATTTAATTTTATTTAAGGTATGGTGCGGGATTAACGTCCATACAGCAAGCAATTTAATTTATGAATTTATTTTACCGCACATTTACATTTATTTAAAGTATGGTGCGGGTTTATCGTCCATACCAGTAATTTATTTACCAGTAATTTATTTTATGGATTAATTGTGCTGTATGATGAGTTTTTACAGTATGCAGATCAGGACCAGAAGTTCCTTGATCCTCATCATACAATTACATCAGGACTTGAAGATCCTTGATGATGATGTTAATATGAGAGCTGGCAGTCTCTCCGATACTATATTTGTAAACATGTGATTGGACTTGAGGGTCCTTAATCCCTGACATGTAAATAAGGACCTGGGGTTCCTTAATGATGTAACAGTACCGTATTGGTTCATAATGCCGTACACATGGATGATAACTGTACTGGCAAATGTACTGTACACATGAATAGATACGTATTCATGACTTGATGAATAGTACCGAATATATGAATAGTGACGTATACATAAATATTAACCATTTTGGGTAAACCATCACTATTCAAAAAGGGAACCTGTAGTTCCTTAAACTCATGAATGAGCAATTAAATGAGATGCCAGAAGTTCCTCAAGATATGGACAATTATGTAAGGGCTTGAAGTCCAGAAATATGTACAGAAAATTGTAAAAATGTCCATACCATGAGAACATGTGATTTTGGCTTGAGGTTCAAAATCTAACAGTGTTGAGAACCTGAAGTTCCAACAATTAAATGGACAACCCTTGAGGTATTATTGCAAATTGTGGTACGCCATATATTTCTTTGGCATAAGAGAATGATGAATTGAGGCTCCCCTCACATTTTGTTATATCTGGGCCGGAAGCTCATG
Source organism: Prunus persica (assembly GCF_000346465.2). Classification (NCBI taxonomy): domain Eukaryota; kingdom Viridiplantae; phylum Streptophyta; class Magnoliopsida; order Rosales; family Rosaceae; genus Prunus; species Prunus persica. The sequence continues at coordinate 11,730,568 of NC_034014.1, forward strand.
AACCCAAATATATGAGATATTAGCATGGCTTTTACTCCATTCATATTTCATGTCCATTTGAAAAGGGCGAATAAATTCTGAGTTTGTGTTTAGCCCAGGCCAAAAGTTCCATACATTGAAATATGAAATTTGGGAGAGTCGATGTGGTTATTTGAACCTATAAGGCACAAGGTTCCAAACCGTCATTTTGAAAAGACGTAAAAAAAACAAAAAAAAAACCACAAGTGCAAGTTTAAGAATGTGCGCAATTATTATAACATGAAAGGAACATACAACAGATAGATTTTTCCACCTGCAATGAAGGTGCAGGCCCTGTAAAATCTATAAAATTACATTATGTTCTGGAAGCCTCCGAAGGAAGAGGACAACGCCTCTTAAGCTTAGCCATGAGCCTCTCGTGGTCTCCCAAAATTCTTTCATTGGAGACCTGCAGCATGTCTAGCCTTCTCAGTGTATCAACAGAGTACGAACTCACCAGTTTCAACAAGGCATTATTCTCTCCTTTAAGTTTCTCAACCTCCTGTTGAGACTCATGAAGCATTCTTTGGAGAGACGAATTTTCAGTTGTTAGCCTCTCAACCTCGTCTGCTCTAGCACGCAAACGATCAGCCATGTTAGAAACAGAAGCAGCACTCTGAATGCTAAAAGCCATTGAGTCATCAATAGCCTCTTCCTCAGACCTCCCTGTTAACAGCATTTCATCCATTGGAGTAATGAAATTCCTAGCTACTATGACAGCAGTAGCATCATTCATCATCACAGAATCATTAACTGTGAGATGATGATTTTGGGATACAAAGGATGGACGCCAAACTTTGGCGTCACTGGTTGTTGTGGGAGTATCATTTAAATTGAAATAATTTGGGCAGGAAGAAGAGGAAGCCATTTTTAAGAAGGTTTCGAAGAAAGTCTTAAGAAAACTAAAGTTTCAGAAAATGAAGGAAGTTAAGTTGAAACGCAGTTGCTCCAATCAAGTTTTGCAAAGGCAATATCTATAGGAGGAAATATGGCTACAGTTTTTTCAGGATCCCAATATCTTTTCGGATCCTCATATTCTCTTTTTCTTTCCAGATTCCAAAACTTCACGTGGCCTCCATTAATGTTTGTCGGCACTTTCGGCGTTTTCAAAGTATTATTTTCGTCAAAAGCCGATCTTGCTTTGCGGATTTCACGGAGCTATTTTTTCAAAAGCACCCCGAGAATCTCGCAATTTTCCTATGGTTAATTTGAAATTCACCGGTTCTACCTATTCCTCTTATTTGTGTATAAATGTGTTACTAACGAAATTTTCTTTGCAGAAGACATCCAGTTTTTCTTCATACCTAGTGATGCGATATCTACTTGTTTTTCTTATCAGTGAGCACTTAATATGCCCGAGAAGCAAGACTATCTCTGATTATCCATTCAGGAAGCGAGACTATCCCTGATCACGTTTCCGCCACATCAGGGAACTGTGAAGGCAACCTTATGCTCTAATCTCCGGAAGTTCTTCTAGACTAGAAGAAATGAGAGCTTGTTGTTTGCTCCCACCAGCTTCCTTCCTTGATTGCTGAGCTTGTTGTCTGCTCCCACCAGCTTCCTTCCTTGATTGCTTACCTTCTCTTGCAATCAATGTCACATTATTTTTGCATTTTTTCTCTTTTTATAACTCTCTGTTCATAAGAGATTTTATTTCTTTAGAATGAACATCTGAAGAAAGAATCCATGGAGTGATCCTAACTCTGAGGGTTATTTGTTTTTGACAGAGAAAAGAGTTGTGATTTTGCTCTTGCAGGATATAACTAGATCATCAAGCGCTACATTATATTTACTGGGCCGATACGAGCTTGAATGATACTTGAGAAAAGTTTCTCCCACCTAAGGATGTAAGCAGTATTTATGTTATTATATGCTTATATACTTATTTGATATTTTATCTTGAAAGGTAACCAAATGGGGAGATAAGTCTGTTCCAAAAGAATGGCTTGTATGTATCCATGAATTATTAATGCCAATTTTACAAATTGCAAGTTGGATACATTGATAATACACTGCACAGATTAAAGTCCCATAAGAACAGAATATGGGTATAGCAGTGATCAATATGATGCACGCCTGTTGCGTAGCAAATGATGTGGATTGAAGTCCCGAAAGGACAATCCTTTGACATGTCAATATTGATATTGTGCACGCCTAATGCGTAGCAAATTGTATGGGTTAGTCCCAGAAATTAATTGACATGTATGTATTAATCTGTGGCATGCCTGCAGCATGACAGATATATGGGTTCTAAATGTTCCAACTCCCTAAAATAGAGATTATCCACGCCCTACTGTAAAATAACGCTCCATTGGAGGTTATAATCCACATTCTCACATAATAAAAGCCCCATGAAGTGGCTTGGGTACCCAAAAGCAAAGAAATGCTTAGAATTGATGCATGTACGTGCAAATGAGAATGATGAGATCATGAATTGATGAATGACAATTTTTGGTTTTGGAGTAGCTACTCAAATCATCAATGGGCTGTGTTGATTGGAACCACGTTCAGTTATTAAATGTCGACAATATCATTGGCCAAAATGGAATGAGGTAATTCCATTATAGATGAGAATGAACGTGAAAGAACAAACCCACAATACGAACCCCAAAAGATGTTAATACTGAAATTTATACTTGGGTGTTCAGAATAAAAGGGAATATACCTACTTTGTATGACACACTGTTTCTGGCAGAAACAAGGAATGTTGGGTTTTCTCCATATTTACAGATTCAATTGTGCCCCCCTTATTACACAATTACGGAGACCAACATATTATCTTTAAGGGTTATTAAATGCACGGAGCATATCGCCAGAAGCGATTTCCTAAAGATATATAAATAGCTGGGTTAAAGCTATATAATGTGTCATAAAGTTTAATCCCTTTTAAACAAAATCCGTTGAGAGGATTGACATTGCATAAAGCAAGTCCCTAAAGGACATGTGCTTGAAGCACAAAATTTGTACTCAATATTAATATGCATAAATTACCTCAGTGAGTACATTGATTATAATGTGTTTGCAACACATTAAAGCTTCTGAAGAGTTCAAGAAATATTTGTCTCGACTTAAGGATCGAGCATTATGCCAACGAGATTCTTGCTTATACTAAGAAAGTATTGAAGCATTTTTATGAGGATTATCCGTTGGACACTTTAATGATTTTCCGGAAGTATATTGGACCGGACATCATATTTTCCAAATAGGGCTCAACTCCATCACCATCATTTTGGGATGATGTGAGGTATATTTGATGCTATCTCCGCATAACACCATGTACGGGCATATTCTTTCAAGTGAACTAACAAATAGCCCAAGTTTTGTTAGAAACGCGGACTCTGAAAACTTCTATGATTTACATAGAGATAGCTCACTGGAAATATATTTACTTACTCAACTACGAGAATTATTAATGGCTATATCCTCCACTCACTCCGAAAGATTCTCACTCCAAAAGATAGTCATGAAGACATCAGGGGGAGATATTAATCAGGGGGAGCATCCAGAAGTATGCTATACAGATTGATGTACTCTTTTTTCTTCCTTCCATCAGTTTTCTACCTCACTGGGTTTTTCTCCAAGCAAGGTTTTAATAAGGCAACCAATCTAGGGACATGTGGTCTCCAAGGGGGAGTGTTGTAAAGAAGAATAAGTAAAGAAGAATAGGTGAAGCCCACATAGTCAACTAACACCCACCAAACCTAACCACACACCCACCAAACCAAACCACTACCCAATTGATTGAAGAATATTAATGATGTTGTTGATTGAAGAATATTAATGATGTTGTTGATTGAAGAATATTAATGATGTTGTCTACCAATTATATTGTGAGGTGAACAACCAATGTCTTAGGCCTATAAATAGATACCTCCATCAAGAGAAGTTTACACATATAGAAGAGGAAGAGAAGGAAGAATGAGGGTGAGTGAGTTGAGAGGAAAGAGAGCAAGAGAGAAATTTTCCAAGAAAGAAAATTGAGTGAGCCATACATATTGTAAATACAAAGTTGTAGCCCTATTATTTTACATAGTGGAAAAGTTACTGCTGCTGCTCTCCAGGGATGTAGGCATAGCCGAACCTCGTTAAATATTGTGTCTCATCTACTTTACGTGCAGCTCAGTATTCGCACATATACCAGTTCATTTTATAACAGAAAAAGGCTTTTATTTGCACCCGACCTATTTTGCCCTTTGTTTCTTTTGTAAGGGGAAAAAAAAATCTTACAATCACTGGCATTTGCAAGGCAGAGACGCCAGAAATGCCAATTTCAACTTTTTTTCTTTGGTCAACTAAGGCTAACCATCTGATCTGGGTGGTCATCATAATGTCACTTCAACTGAAGCTGGCCATTGTTGGCCCCAAGGTCAGCGGGCCTCTACCGAGACCAGCCATGATACAGTTATGGTCATGACCACCTCATTAAAAACTAATTTGAAAAATTAAAATTTTGATATATATCATGTCACTTTCAAGTTTAATGTCATGCCATTCAATTAAGCAGAAACTAAAGCAGGAGAATCCAAAGGAAAACATTTATCAATTACCATGCATTCTCAGGCATGAAACATAACTGATCAATAAACCTTACAAATTCAAAAAAAGAAAAAGGCAGTCTTGTTTAACTAACACTTGGGAACCCTTACTCCCATATATCCCACAACCTCTATACATTTGCAAAAATCTACAGCCCATAAATCATACCCAATCAGTAGCCTCTACATAAACTGCCAAAGTGCCCTCCATGGCTAAAATCTTTTAGTAGGGCCAATAATTCAAACATTCGGATTCTTAGCTAGGTAAAAGTAAACACACCATTAGAATGATTTTGCAGAGTTCCTCACTAATACAACAAATCTCACCCAGCTAAAAGTGAGAAAGGTCAGGATCACTGTTTGTGGTAGATAAACTTGGTCAAAGTGAGAACCTCCAGAGAGAACTTAGTCTAGAAAGCATGTTTGTCATGGCAAGCAAACACTAGGCTTGCTCTGAACATGTCCAGACCAACAAACTACAGCTAGTGGCTCATCACAATCTACTGCTCCTACGAACTCGGGTATAGGTTAACATTTCCAGACCAACAAACTGTATAGCTAGTGGTTCATTGTAAACTACTAGGCCTACCAGTTGCAGTGATAGGGGATGCTAGAGGAAAAGAGTGTTGGACCATCATACTGTTCTTCATGGCATTTACCGATGACGCATTGCCTTTTACAGTTTGCTCCAAAAGTTGAACTAGCGACATAAATATTTCCATCCTCGTTACATCCCTATTTGCCTGCAGATAAAACTTGGAAGTAAATGACCAATATATAGAAGCTAGTGTTGCATGTGCCTTTTGAACAAGCACATGATTTCAACGTGATAAAAATGAGTAGTGACAACAAAGCACATGCAAAAACACTTAATAGAGATCAAAGCTCGCGTTAAGGAATCCAGTAAGAGAATGACACGTCAACTTTCATTCCAATCAAGAAAATATTGGTAATAAAATTCAGGGCAGCGAAGGCCTACAACAACCATACATACTCTCATCTCTCTACATTTTTATGAGAAAATGTGGACACTTAAGATTACCGTGGCGTCTTTGTTGCTGATACTATGATACTCAAGTTTATATGTTTATTCTAATTTTCATTTTTAACCTAAATTAAAAGAATCCAACATGCTACTATATCCTTGACTCATGGTTCAAGTTAAAAGTATTTCCATTAGTTTTCATATAATGCGACCTTCACACTTTTTAACACTTGCTTGGGAGATTGAAATGAAGCTGATGTTAAAAATCCTTTAGATTCCAGATAGCAGGACTCCAGTATGAGAAATACAGGCTTAAATGGTTTAAAGAGGGGATGTGGGTAGTAGATTGAATGAGAATTTAAGGACTTCATGGTAGTAGGAGATTCACCGATTTGCAGGTGCAGAATTTTTGTGTAGTTGTATTTTAGATGATGTTTGAAGCAGAATATTTTCTGAGTATTCAATACTCTATTTGATTCCATAATAACTATTAAGAAGAGGAATTTTTGGGCCTTAAACTAGGTTAGGGGTTACACCAAAGTTCAGGGAGAGGAAAAAAAGGACAGAATTTTCACGATAAATTAAGAACAATAATTACTGACAATCTCACTAACAAAGTTCCAAAACATTATTGCTAGACTGAACAAGCAAAGCATGTCGCCAACGAAATAATAAAACAGAAAGGGAAAAAACAGAAAGGATAATTCCAAACACAAACGGCTTTTGAATATTACCTCTACTGCAAAGCGTGCCCATATCTTATCATTCCGAGCTTCCATCACCCCCTTCAAGATGGTCAAACCCAAACCTCTGATCAAATCAGCAATTTCTAAAAAGAAACCCTGTTCTTCACAAAGTATCTGGCAATAGAGATAATAAAACAGAAAAACATTGGTACACACTTCACTTACAGCCAAAGCACCAATTTCAGAAATTCAATAGAATGTTAATCACTACCTCCACAAGCATCTGACGAGGCGGATTCAGATCCTCAACAATGATAGGGCAAACCATTGATTGTGACCCAACCTCAAAAGCCCATGTTGCCCCCCCATCAAAGTCGTCGTTTAGAACCAGTCCACCTTCTTTGCCAATAATCTGCATAGCAAAGAAATTTAATACACCATCTACAAAGGTTTTCTTTCTTATTTGTTATATCTGAAAGCAAACAATGGTGTACCATCAAACCATGATAGCACATAAACGACTTTTACTACTATATTTTATAATTTCTACAGCTGCCCTAATTTATGGCATCAAATATATAATATACACATTATATCACTTAGAAAAATTGTGAAGCATAATATTCCTTGTTTTTAAATATCTCATATCCTGACTCCCAACTTTCTCATCCATGAGAAATTTTCTGTTTAACAGCAAACACAGGGGAGATAGTAGACAGTCTTTTGTACCTTAGATTCTCCTGTTTGTTTTAGCTTGTCAGCATGCTTTGTGACGCTTTGCAAGAAAAGCATATGCTTGATAGTGCGTTCAAGCAGTGCGTCTATGCTACACTGTAAAAACAATATAATGGAATCAAAAGAATGGCATCAGTATCTGGCATCTGATTATTGTAAAATTCCAAAGAACAGACAGGAAGCAAAGAACAAATATATTACTTTTGCTCCATTTGGCACAATATCCCGCAACTCTTTGACCCGATCTTGGATCATCTGACGATCTTTTGGCCTTGGCCTAGGGTTCTCTCCAGGTTTAAGCCTTTTGCGATTTGATTTTCCCATTACATCAGGCCTCTTAGAATATGCAGTTGAAACACTACTCTCATGCTTTGCAGTATTACCCTGTTCAGCCCAAGAACTTATACGAGATCCATATATGGAGGTAGTCTGGGAACAGTTCCCCACATCATCCCTGCTACACCCAGACAGGAAAGAACTGGGTTCTTCTATCCCTGCTTTTGCAATAGCCTTAGGAAGGCCCAATGTCTCCCCATGCACATGATTAGGCATACTAACCCGTCCACAAGTGGGAGAACTGTTAGGCATGGAAGAGCTACTGATTTTTGTCAATGTTGTTCTACATGACACGTTATCATCAGAGCTCTGCTTGACAGCAGACTGAGCCCTAGAGACCACAGCATCTAAAAGATGGTCAGCGCCTCCCCCAGAGAAAATGCTACTGTTTGATATTCCTTGACCTGCTGAATAATAATCAGAACCCAACTCCTGCACATTTGTAAATGTCGAAGTATTCTCACCCAGGTCTTTTGTATTTGAACCTATCTCATCAGCAAGAAATTTGTTCCAATTGCCATTAAACAGCTTATTTTTAAAATCCATACCCAAAACGTCAAACAAATCAGCTCCCGATGAAATTTGAGTACAAGCATCCTGTGTAGCATTTGCAGATCCTGGACTACAAATTTTATAATCAAGGTCATCATGAATAATATCAGGGATGTTCTCGCTCAAAGACATGTGTTCATCTGGATGAATCAATGGGATGCTAAGGGCTTTAAACAATTCATGATCCATCCGTTGCTCCCTCAGGGCCAATTCATTCTGAGTAAACTTCACATTAGTAGAAAACTGTCTCTGGTCAGAGCCCTTTGAAAGCATGTTCTGAGAAGCTGATTGACCTGCCACACTGGATGAAGAAACCCCTTCTGTTTGGAAATCATCAGCCTTCTGAAATTTACCACCGGACAGACGTCCACCACAGAGGTTGATGTCAGCTGCCCTGTGTGAGTCTGAAGGAGAACAAGGAACTAAAATTTTCTTTGAATGACTACTTGATCCACCATGTGCTTGACTTCCTCCAACCACTGAAGCAGTAATCAAACCTTTGCTCTGATCAAGGATTAAACTTCCATTTGTTCTCAATTGAGGCGTGATACCATTCGACGCACTAAAGTTGTTATCGAGATCATACCTAATGCTACCGCCAGATAAGATCTGATGTTCCATCAACTTTAAACTGCCCTGATTTGCACCTGACTGACCCAAACTAGATGGGTATTTGAGTCCCCTGCTTGAATTATATGAGGGAGTCAGCTGGTTCAACCACACATCAGAATTTGTGGCAATTACTTCAGCTCCCCCAACTCCATCCTTTCGTTGGCCGTCAAAAGAAAAGTTTGGTTTCATCAATGGAGAAACCGTTGGTTGTTGAGGGTCATCATGAATTTTAGGTAGATTTTGGGTAAGGTTAGGGGTTTGGAATGTTGAATCAGTAGTTTGAGACTTATTGTGAACATCTTTAAGAAGAGAGTGAGATGGTTGGCCAACAAGGCCTGAGGCCCGAGATGAGTTGCTTTGATGTGTATAGTTATCAGTCATCTGAGCAGAACCTGCTACCTTATAATTTCCAGCTGGATGCATAGGTGTCAGTATACCAGCAGTATAGGGTACTCCAGATTTGTCAACCAAATCTTTTGTTGCATAGTTTTCTGATAATAGAGCACCAGGAATGCATCCTAGTTGCAGGATTAAACTCTTCACATCATTGATGAATCCTATATTCTCCATCATCTGAAGCAGAATGGATACATTAATCAGGTTGGAAGCAACTGACAGAAATCAAGAATTGATTTGGCTAGCTAAAAAACACCAACAGCTTGCGCCAGAATGGTCAAACTTGAAGAAAACAAAGGTACTAATAGTAATACAGGTAAAATAAAATAAAATACTCATTGCTAGGGAATTTTTGTCTTAAAATCACATCCATTGTTGCCTTTTTTTTAATAACATACATCCGTTGTTGCTTGCAACAGTGGCTTGCCCAGTCAAATACATAATTCATTTGTCCTGAAGCCCATAACTATCTTTTGATATACAAAATAACCACTTCTCAATAGGTTAAAGTACAGTGCCCAGAGGTCTTGCCTTACAAATATTGCTAAATCCAGAGTTACACAGGTGAAAATTTTACCAGGATGGACAACCATAGATTTTCCTCATGGTTGGACAAACCTGGTCGTTTAGCTAGAAAGAAGATGAACTCTGGGACAGAGTGAGGTTCTTGGCAGCTTTATGGGCATGGGTTTGGGATGATTTAGGGATTATTCTCATTCTTCTATAATGTTGGTTTTGTTAGCTGTTGTGATGTGAGACTAGATTTTTCGAATTTAGAGCTTTCCTTGCTTACCTTTGCTTCTAGTGGTCTGTCTTTTATTGTATTTTCTCTTCTCTCTTCAGATTGTGGATTCCTTATCCACTCTTTGTATAGCTTTTCTACTTTAATAAATTGCTGTTTCTCTTATTTTTTAAAAAAATTAAAAATAAAGATAGAAAGCAAATGATAGTGTCAGGAGAATAAGATGCAAAGTACTGGAACAAAATATTTTTTGGGTGATTTAAGGGAACAATATACATATCTAACAGTGCCACTTACATTCTGTCATCTAAATTCATTAAACCCACATGCACAACAAAGAAAACTAAATGCATATTACTGTGTAAATATACATTCTGCCATCTAAACTCATTAAACCAATATATACTATAAAGGACTTACAGCCAGGGAAGAACCAAGTTGAACAACACCATGAGGAAGAACAGGAATAACTGCAACTGTCTGCAGCCCAAATAAAACACAAGTACTGTTATGAAACACAAAAATATAGAATATGCAAAACAGTGGACTATATTAAAACTGACATACCTGCATGCCAGCAGAAAATTGGTGGTGCATCTCATTTAGGACCTGAAACAGCCACAAAATCAAGTCATATAAAGTACAAATGCCAAACCCCAAAACTTGAATATAAGCCACATTTAGTGAATCCACATTTCTGAGAATTTCCATGTGCAAATGCCAAACCCTGATTTCTTGAAGTTTTAGCCTCTCACAGACACCATTAATGAAAACTATTTCTTTGTTTTTTTGGGGACACATTAATGAAACTATTAAGAGGGCTCTACATCGTTAACTTCCATTTAAAATTTAGTTTCACACATTGAAGCATAAAGACCAGCTACTCCGTGAAAAAGAGAAAAACCAACATTCACATGTTTTTAATTATGAAGAATAGAGCCACCGAAGAACAGATCACCTTGATTCCGTATAATCTGTGTGCTTACTAATTAGGATCCTGACTTTCTCAGAAGGATTTCATTGAACTTTTCAAGTTTTCAAGGAAAAAACTGTATTAAAAGGCACGGGTAGAAATTCTGTTTTTTGTTCAACAACCATCGTGAAAATTCAAAGATTGATATGCAGTTCCTGATAAAGTACTTCTATTTTTTAAATAAACATCAAACACACATTTATTTTTTTAAGGAATTAATATCAAGTGTTCGATCTTCATTAAACAGTTGGTGAGCAAAAAAAATGTAAGGACTGTATATATACGAACACACACACACACACATGTATAAACTTCTTATGAAATATGCATTCATGTATAAAGTGTTAGATGAGATCCTGCCAAACATGTGTGTATAGTTGAAATTTATTGAACCATTTTCATCAGCAATAAATAAGAAAATTCATATCAAAATGGGGTATTCGAAATACTAATATATACCTCCGGTGGATGGGCATCTTTAGTGTAATTGCTTGATAGAATCCATTGATGGTTTCCTGTAAATGCAGCTCGTCCCACTATTCTGAAAGGGTCCAAACAACAGTTTTTAAAAATGGCTGCTAATAACAAAAGAACTTTAAAAATGAGATACATGCCAAGCAGCAAACATAGTTAACAGAAAGGTCATACCCTTCGCCCACTATATTAAACGGTTTATCCATCATCATTCTATTAATAAGTGAAGACACTCTTTCCTCTGGTTGAATACCATTAGAAGAGGAACACACTTCAGAAGAAACCCAGCACCCTTCCCACTCTCCAAATGGTAATTCGGCTCTTTCAGTTCCAGCAATGCGTTTAGGTAGAGAACATATTGATGGTTCATAATGACATTCCCAAATTAATAGTCTGCCACCAAAGTAGAAGTATTTTCTTTAAACTCAAATTACAAAAGCCTCATCACTGAACAGATGAAAGTCCCAAGAACAGACATCAAAACCATCAAAAGATGGCACGGGACATGAACACATCATAGATTTGAACATTAACAACAAATAATGACATAAAAAGTACAAAAAATAAATAAAAAGACTTGAAGGCTAAGTAGTTCAATTTAATTGAAAGTAGTTTTAATATGTTCATAAATTATTTAAGTTTCAAACATATCTATTTAAAATGCATTTCTCAGAAGTGAAACAGTGAAGAAAAGATAGTAACTGGTCAGCAGAGAAAACTCTCCTTTTTATTTGGGTCAAAGCAAATTAACCTGTCATTGCTGGTGAACAAAATAATAATTAAAATACCTTTTTTGTTACTTGAAAAAATATATATATAGAAGAGGGTATAAAACCAATAAGGAAGACAGATACTGATGGAATACTCATAGGCAGTAAATGAGTCCAATAAAGAGCGGGTTTGGCAAACTAAATGCAAACCCACTTTTCACTTAGATTCTTAAAGACAAAACAGAACAAACCAAAAACCAAAACATAAACTTCCAAAAACAGAAATAAAGAGACACGAGATTGCGAATCAAATACAAGAGAGAACACACTAAACAATGAGACTATAACATCTCCATCGTATATCTTAGAATATATCCCAAACCCTAGCCCTTCCAACCAAACGGAAAGAGACAACATATAACTGATAACAGATCCACACTGTTTGGCCACTGAGAAAATGCAGGAAAACAAAAGAAGAAAAAAAAATTTGAAATAACATCTAAAATCTCTAAAACCTCAACCTGAAAAGTGAAAATTATCCGAACTTTTCTCCACTTTCTCAAAGCAACCAAACAGACACATAGGGAGCAGAATTATTAGCCAAACAAAGACAAATTTTTCAAAAAGAAAAGGAGGACAAATAAAATAGGAAAACCGAATATTTTTACAGCATTGTTTGTGTTTCGTCCAATTTGTGGGGAACTTACTTAGGGTTTTGGCAGCCGATCTTCCAGAACACAGCATAAGCCCACTGATTGGAACCGCAGAGTGTCTTGAGCGCTTGTTTAAGCAAAAGCCCCATAGTTTCGGCTTCTTCGGAGCTCAAAAGTCAAAAAATCAAAGCAGTAATCGGACGAAAACCACAAATTTACAGCCAATAGAAACAGACAGCGAGGAAGCACATCAAGATATCAGTGCCGGAGACCGTACATTTCCAGCGCCTAACTTCCACGGCATGATCCTCTTCCCGCCTGCTTCGTCCTCAATCCACCAGTCCTCTTCCTCTCCGGATCCAAGTTCCACGAGTTCAATCGCAATCTCCGGCCGGCCATGGATACAATACAGAGCGAGAGTGAGAGAGGGAGAGAGAGGGAAACTGAACGAAGCTGAACGGTTTCCGAAGAATCTGAACCCTACACTATTCCACAAGCTTCGAGCCTGTAGAAAGCCTCCATTGTTCTTCTTGGTCTTCGTTTTGAGCTGAAAATGGTGAAATTTGAAGAGTTGCAGAGCAAACAAAAGAAGACGAGAGAGAGAGAGAGAGAGAGAGAGAGAGAGAGCGATGCGTGTGTCGTGGAGACTGTCCAATACGGTATCGTTTGCTGTGGTGGAGAGCGATAGAGAGGTCTGTGAGGCAAGGTGAGGTCGTGTTCAGGTTTTGCTTCAGCTGCTGCTGCTGCTGCTGCTGCTACTGCTCTGTTTGTTGCTGCGAAATTCTCTGCGTAATGTTTTGGAGTGCGCTAAAGTGCGCCACAATAAAGAGGCCGAGAGAGGTTGGGGCTGGGTCACAGCGCTGTGACGTTAGCTTTCCCTGCATTTCTATTTTTTTCTTTTTTTCTTTTTTTCTTTTTTTTGGGGTTTGTCGTGTTTGAGTCAGATTGGGATGTAATTGTTGTTGGGTCTGAACAAATAAGGTTAGTGCGGGTTGCTGTCGTGATTACGTCATATTTGACACTGCCCTTGCTTTTTGGGTGAAATTACAGGAGTGGCAGATGGGGAGGATGGCTTTGGATTTGAGTGGAAGAACACGTGGAGGGCTGCGATTGTTTTGGTGGTGTGTGTTTTTTTTCGCTGAAGTGAGAAAATAAAAAAGGAAGAAATATCCATATCTTTCTCTTTTTTTTTTTCTTTTTTGTGTTGCGAGAATATTCATAAAATCATGATTAATGATTAAAGCGGAGAAAAGGGCCATGATGGAGGAGATTTGACTCTTCTCCACTTTTTTGCTTTCTTTTTCATATTTTGACTTTTAATCTTGTTGCATTAACACCAAATTTAATTGCAAAATCGACTCATGAATTAAGGATAATGCAATTGAAAATGAAGATGTGGCCAATTGAAAATTTAAAAAAAAAAATTACTTGTCCAAATAATGAAAGTTATATCAATAAAAAATAATAATAATAACTTGAAAAGTAACACCCGACCACCCCCTATTCAAGATTTTAAACTTTTTTTTAATTATTTGAATAGGTGTCCATTAGCAATTGAGCCACTTTTTATTTCAGGAGGTGGTCCTCCTCTTCTTTTATGGCTTTACGCTTCCATTCTAGCGCCTAGGTTCGATCCTCCTTTCTCTCAACATCACTTGAGTTAGTAGTTATTATCTATTTCTTTTCTATGTTGAACATTAAGAAACAACAGCGACCTAAGCCTTTGGTGTGCTCATAAGTGGTCTTGGATTCAAGCCCTCATAGTACCTGTGTGTGTGAATTTCATCCTTCCCCTCCTAACTTTAACAAAAAATAAAAAATAAAACCCACAGCCTAGGAAATATGGTTAAACTCAATGGAATAGTACTGAAGCCTTGAGAGTTTCATACTTGATTAATTGAACACAATGATTTCAATCTCATCATCATGTGAAACATTTGTGCTGGTCATCATGTATGACTTTCGTTCTACCAAAATCACAGTTGCATTGGCATCCACTTTAGTCATGGCACAAAGGGTTGAACTTGTCTCTACAACATTATTAGGATTCACTAAGAAGTTTTGTCGTCATGATCTTTCAAGACATAAAAATAAGTCGTTGGTTGACACTGAAAGATCGTCTTGAGAGCTTATTTTATAAAAGTTATGAGATGCCTTAAGTATATCGCCAAAAGCAATTTCTTAAAGGATATAGAAGGAATTAAAAAATTAATTAAAAGGCACAATGTGTACTTTTTGTTCATTGATCTTCAGAATTGTTGCCACATACTCAAATCTTGAAGGAGTTAAAATTTAATTAAGACTCCTGAAGAATCCATAAAACTATTCTTAAAACAAACAAGGACTTGTTAGAATGACAAGTTTTTCCATGTAGGTTTTAAATGCTCAAAACATACCAATGCATGTAATATGCCAATAGATCTTTATTGTAAATCTTAACTTCTGCTATTTGCATTTTCGTAGACCTAGTGAACAAATTAATGAGAATAAGCTTTATTTTCATTCTGATTCTTAATAGTTAGTAAATAAATTAATGGAAATGTCTTACTCCAATTCATGCTCACTCCAATTCTTAGTTAATAAACATACAACCCTTTATGAATGCTGAGTTTGCAAAGTTTTTTTTTTTTTTTTTGCCAAATTAAATGGCTAGATCCATTAAACTTACATTTTTTCAGAGTCACTAAGCCATTGATGTGGTATTGTTTAATTTATTTTCTATTTGGGTCCATTCTCGACCTTATTTTTTTATAGTAAGTGAAACATTGTCACATTAATTGGTACCTAAAAAAAGTTAGTATATCTAAAATTAACGTCTAGTCCAGTGAAAAAGGATATTAACTTTGAGATTAACAATCTTATATTCGAACCCTCACAATACCTTAGTAGTCTATGTAAGAAAACCCCTCCCATTTATATTTTAGTATTTTTCTATTGCATGGATTTTTAAAAATTGAAACTTTAATACTTTAAAATCTTTTTCACAATAAATTCTCAAAAGCAAACATTATATTCTTGAAGTTATTCCCCACTACATATGGGTCGGATAAATAGGTGAATTTCCTTACCTCAAATGACCAAGCCATCCTATGCCACTAGTCTAGTACTAGCCTTCTTAATATTTATATTTCTAGTCACGTGCTTTGTTGAGCCCAAAAATTCCACACCCCATTCAAGGAAAGTGGATGTTTAAACGCTTATTTACAGTATTTTTTTTTCTTTCTTTCTCTTTACCATTTCGCTTTTTCTTTGAGAGGTTCAAAAAACTTGTAGTAAGATTGAAGGCAAAAGCTCATTCCACTTTTGCCTTTTTCATTTTTGTATTAGGCCTGTTGTGGTAGCGATTCTGTTCAGCTGTGTAGGGGTTGCAGGTTTATTCCTTCAAAACCTCTCTAAGTGGATGGGCATGCATGGGCCTCTATCCATGCTAGCTACCAACAATCAAGTGCGTCAATGATGCACCTATAGCCTAACATTTACTTGTATAATACGTGTAAGCTTAATATAAATTGTTGGTCCGGGTAGTTGTATAATACGGTATTGGATGTGGTGTGGGCGGGGTTGATGGTGGCGGTAATGGTGGTGGTGGCAGTGGGAATGGTAGTAACGACAACAGTAGTGGAGTTTGGTGGTAATAATGGTCATGGTAAGATGCCTCAAATACTTATTTGAGGAATATCTTTGTGAAGTCGTTTCATATTGTATTTTCGTGATTTGAACTGTCTATCTTTAAGGTATTTTTTTTAAAGATCATCCTTGTAAAAAATAATTGAATCCGAAATCATTTAACCACTCAATTAATGATTATTATTTTAATGCTTTCTTGGAGCACCGTGTTCAATTTTTTTTTTTAATTTTTTTTTTTAATTTTTTTTGTATCACAACTAGATGTCTTAATAGTTTTCAATTCGCCTGATTTTTTATAAAGATAATCTATGAAATGAAAACCTAAAAAATAAACAATTTGTATCGTTCAAATAAATTTGTAGCGGTATATGTTGAAGAGTCTTGTTAACAAAATATTTGACAAAATAACATTATTCATATATTAAGAAATATAGCCAGTAAAACACAGTCCACCTTTTAGAAAATTCAAGGCCGTCAAAATAACAATGATAAGTTCCCTTGATAAACTTGTAAAAAAGAAAAGTTAGCTTAATGTTTTGTATCCCTATTTTCTTCTGTGTGCTATGAAGCCTAAAATTCTATTATTCGTTGTTCTATGACTCTGGCGGGCTTCCATACCAGTCACTGTCCCAAACCCCTTTTTATTCAACTTCCAGAAATACCATCTTTGTTTTATAAATATAAAACATATTGAAAAATATTTTTAGGTGTTTGTGAAGCTTGTGTTGTGTGATGCTTCTATTCTTTAACTGATCTTCATTATTTAGCCCTAATTTAATATTAATATTCCACATGGTGGGTAGGTCTGTTGGTCAGCAGCTACATATGTTCAGGTCAAATATATACATTTTGACGAGGCTTTTTCAGTTGTTGGATTTTTCATACAAGTGATACTGAAAAAAAAAAGAATCGAATCTAGAACATTTAGTGTATGAATAAATATTCTTAATCACTTGAGTTATAAATTTCTTACTATTTCGGTCATTAATCTTCACCAACTTGTGCAAGAGGTATTAATTTTCAAAAAGTAAAATATATTATCAACATTTGATTCGGATTAGAATATTAACCGTTAGATTTTAATCAAAATGTGGTTGAATCAAAAAGCAACATGTACACACAAAAAAAGCAAGTAACTGGATATTTTAATTGAACTACTGGTGACTGCTCTGTCACCCTTTGTATATTTTTTTCTTCTTCGGAACAATAATAAATTTGTTGAGGCATGAAAAGATGGAGCACTAGTTGCAGACACATGAGAGTGTGTTCCTTTTTGTGTGTTGGTCTACTTTTTTTTTATTTAAAATTTCATCTCAAGAGTAGGTATATAGTAATTTTTGTGGGGAAATGGGTAAAAAAAGATTCTCATGGAAGGCATATGAAAATGTGTCCTCGGATTTTAAAATATCATTTTTTTGACTGAGACCTAATATTTATTTACTCTCTCGGCAATGAGATGTAGCCACTGGTCTATTTTTCATACAAGAGTATGATTTACTCAATCAGTCACTATAAAAGTTTGAAAATTTTATTTTTCAAAGGAACATAATTATAAGTAATAATGAGCAAGCCTATGTGTCAAGAACTATTATGAAGATCAGCAACAAAATAAAACATATATGAACGTTTTTAAAACTAAAAATGAGTGTGGATGAGCTCTAGTTCAATTTAGCGGAAATAGCTAAGAGTAAAAGGGAGCTTTTTCATTGAGGAATAAAATAGTGTAGATTCATTACCGTCTTCTAATTTGAACCGTTAAATGATTTGTAGACTCTGAATTTAAAACAATAGTTAAATCTTGACAATACTTCATAACTTACATGGGTATGTTTTCAAAAGTGATATAGGGATTTGTTGAACATATACTTGAGTTTAGCTATTTGTGAGATTTTTCTTTTTTGATTTATGGGTATTTTTTGTTGATTTTGTTATGATATATGGGTTTATGAACTAAATTTTAAACTAGAAAATTGTAATGAATCCGCACACTTTCAATCCGCAATAGAAAAGTGTCTAAAGTGTAAATATAATGTGATATCAATTTTCTTTGGTCATAGTAGTTATTAGTTTAGCAGGTAGAAAAGAGATAGTTATTTTGGGCTTGTTTGATATCCTACTTGGATCCAATTTTATAAACTCAAAAATAAATTTTAAGTTCAAAGCCACAAAAATCCGTTTGATAGGCCTATTTTAAAAAACTCAAACCGAATAAAAACTCAAAAACACCATCATTATTAAAAACCAAAAAGTGAAGTTTGTTAGTTCTCTCTCTCTCTTCCCCTCTCTCTCATTTCTATCTCTTCCTCCTCCCTCTCTTATCTCTATCTCTTCTCCCTCTCCCATCTCTCTCTCCCTCTCGCCTTTTCTTTTGTTAATTTCAATTTTTTTAGATCTTAAAAATAGTTTAGAGTTCAATACCAAACAAGTTTTTAGATCTTAAACTCACTATTTAAAAACTCATGTTTTAAAAAGAATTATAGTTTTTGAATTTGCTTTTTGAGTAGGATATCAAACAGTGTTTGTTTTTCTGACTTTTGTATTGAGCTTTTATGTAACTATCTATGGTAATGCCATTTTCATTCATTTGAAGAAAAAAAAAAAGATATTTAAGTTGTGAGACGAAAGAGGAAATAGATGTTAGCATTTGTAATAAAGAAACCTTTTTTGGCTTTTCAATTAGATTAAATTTAAGGAAAAATCTTTATTTTGAAAAAATTAGGAAACAACTTATTTTTTTTAAAAAAATTTAAGGGGGTTTTGATAAATAAAAAATAAAAATTTAAGGGTCCTCTCTTCTCAGGAAAAAAACAAAAAAAGGATCCTCTAATTTTTGCGAGCCTTGTGCGTGGGTAAACCCCGAACCTTATCAAAGTCGGCCCTAGTCCACACATCCAAAGACCCACCAACATGGAACAAAAATGAAAAATAAAAGATATAATTTAGTATGTTGTGGTGCAACATATAATTAGATTCGCCCCCCCTCTTTGGACCAGTAGGAGCAGAGCAGACCAAGCATGTTCATACATCGCATGGCTCAAGACATCATCATTTGAGACTGAAAATCAGCCTTCGGCCGTGTGCTGAGTCAATAGACTTCGCTAAGGATCTCAAGTGCAAGGGAAAATTGATGGGTTAACAAAAAAGATTCCTGAACATTTTTCTGTTCGAAATTTTCTACTGGAGGATGGAAATGCTTCTTATAAGTGGCTAAGTTTCAATTATTTTGTAGGATCAAAGGCTCTGCAAAGAGGTACGAAATCGATCGTCATTATTTTCTAGAGTATGTTA
>NC_034014.1:11749989-11799245 GCF_000346465.2 Prunus persica
CTTCGTCTGGTGAGTTAGATTATGTAGTTGGATATGATCTCATAATCCTAGTCAAATGTTTTGTGTCCTAAAAAATAACATGGATTATATTACGTATAAATCATACCCAAATCATGTAATAGAACGTTTCAATTAATTCAACACCTTAATCATGTATAGTCTCTAACACATCGATTGGATTAGGATTATTATTTCCAATCCAATATAATCCAATGCAATTCAATTTTACCTCATAATTAAATCCAATTCTAGTCGTCAAACTTCTACTAAGCTAATGATTTGAAAAAACACCAAATATTGTGATAGGCGTACAAGTAGTTGAATTTCTAGAAGTGCATATCTTCTACCTCAAAAAAAATATCCTAGTCTTCTATGGAATCAGATGTCCACCCAATAATCAATCAAAAATCTAATATATTAAGAACTTAAGCCGATCTGCTTGACTTAGAGGAACTTGGAAAAACTTATAAATAAATAAAAAGTGGTTCTCAAAGTTAGTGGCAATGACCCACAAAGTTCTCAAAGTCCAAATTTCATTCATGCAAAAGCCAAAAAAAAAGAAGGTGAAATTGAAAAAGAAAAGGAAAAAGAAAAAAAAGTAAAATTGTTGATTGAGCTTGATGCACAGTTTACCATATGCATGAGTTGAAATGGGACAAGCAGGTCTTGTGGGTGGGGATTTGAAGTGCTCCACCAAAACCCCACACCATTATTTGAGGTTGATACGACCGAAAGCCAATACATATGAAATATGAAATATGATATGTGATATGTGTGGGAAAGATGAGATAAAAACCACAATGAGACAAAGGAGCATGAGAATCTTGACTATGGGGTATTGCCAATTACTATGTGTTATCTCCTAAATCCAATTCCGATTTGCTCATCTTCATCCTGTCTACACATGCGGCCATCCATTGTAGGGTTTCAATTTCTACTTTTATTTTTATTTATGTTTATTTAAGAATTCTATGAGAGATATATATGTGCAACAGTTCAACAGTACAACAGTGCAAGTGAAGTGTTTTAAAACGTTTTCCTGCCATTCAATTTTAAGGTGTCACATTATCAAACTCAATTGGATAGGGCCCTCTCTCTCCTTCGATAATGAAAGCTATTATTCTTCGGGTGGAAAGTTTTCCTTACTAGGTATAAATTCCTAATTTCATTAATAATCTGAGGGTATATTTGGTACATCGTATTAGACTCTGGATAGGAGTAAATAATCCATGTCAATTGTTTGGTGTCAATTTGTATTATTTAATTGCGTGACTGTATTAAACGGGTTGAATTTTTAATACTCTCCTTATCTGACTAACTAATACAACCCACGCACATCGGTTTAGATAATACATGCTTAATTACAAGGCTAGGGAAAAAGAAAACACATTTTCTACTTGAAAAATCACACTCTTTTCATCTTCTTCTCCTAGAGTTCTTGTATGCTATCTTCTTCACATGTTATTCTCTTCATTCTCTCTCATACTCTCTCCGATATGCTTCTTCTTTCTTCTTATGTCTGTCTTCATCTTCTCTTTCTTTATATATTTCCTCTTCTGTGGTGTATGATTATCTCTTCTTACTATTTCTTTTATATTTATTCAATAGATTTTATTAAATTTTTGTGTAGTTTTTGGGCGCAGTGTTTTTCTTCAAATAGGGTTTTGTTTACCTTCTTTCAAGTTTTGAGAACCTCCATATTGATTCTAAAGATGTTTGAGATGCATATATATTGGGTATATGAAATCAACATAAGACTTGTATTGTTTACTTTTTAATCTTAGTTTTCTAGGATCCAATCATGGTCCTGCAAGGCTATTCAAGAATTTCATGTCAAACTTTGTCCAGCAAATTTTGATTTCTCTAATATTGCTTCAACTTCTATTGGTACCAAGTTAGAACGGAAGGTGAGCCCATACCATCAATGGGTTAAATCAGTTTGCGTAACGGATGCAACTTTGTATACATCTGAATTATTTGCCAATAATATATTAGATCTTGGCAAAAACAAAAGAAGAAACAAATCTTGTCATATCAATGTTGTCAAAAAAATTTGTGTCATCACCAATGGAAGGTGATAGTTGGATTGGTTCAGATTTTTGGTGTGCTCCCAAAATGGTCCTAGGTTTAAGTAATCTTTGTATCTCACAAATTTTTTTTTTCCTGTCATCTAAATTTCAATTTCCACTTAAATTATCAAAGAATATATATATATATATATATATAAAAGTTTGATCGTTGTTATCCGACCGAACACCAAACAAAATATAACTTAGTCAAACTATTTATCTGAAACAACAACAAACGCCTTATAATATTATAAATAAATAGTCAGTACTCTCCAGAACATATTAATATCATTTGACATAAATTAGTTAGTACAGTCCGACACACCAAACGAGCCTTGAGCATCATTGATACAAGAAAGATATATGCAATTGGGATTCAATGAAATGTACATAATTTATTAGATTTTCACACTAACAAATTTCATTTGGTTAGGAAGGTTATGAAAACATTTTAAAGAACTTCAAACTATACAATACATCATTTTCAAATTTAGAACAATGGCAGAACCACATAAGCTCAAGGGAGGTGAAACCTTGTCGAAAGATCCTTTGGAGAGGCCAGAATATGCTCCTCTGCTGATGCCCACCATGTGTTTGACTAAATGTCTCGAAGAGGCTTCGCTGTTTTGTTTGCTACGCACGCCTATATATATTAATGTTCTGGACCAAATGACGTCATTTTGAATTAGGCAACCAAAAAAAAAAAAAAAAAAGGGTATGACAATAGTATTGTTTAAATTCTAAGGGTATTTGGTTGTCTAATTTTTTATTTTTTATTTATCTTTTAGCTTTTAGCTTTTTAAATATTACCCTTTTCGTAAAAAATTTATGACTCCGCCACTGATTTAGACTAACAGATTTGAAAGAGGAAGACATAATAGTAACAAACAGAGAGAAGGAAAACATAAAGAAATGAAGGGGGAACTTATAAATTTGAGTAAATATTTGGAGGGAGATTCTTCAATAAATATTTTATGTTAGGGATTGGTTACATACTTCTAATCTTGGTCGTTAGATTGCATTCATTAAATGTGTTGGTAGTCTATTAGATGCAATTCAACAATCGAGATTAGAAGTATGTAACCAATCTTTAACTTAAATACTTATTGGAGAATGCCCCAATGTTTATAAATTCATTAAGACATTGTTTGACTAAAAAAGAAGTTGAGCGGGGGCATATGCCTCTAGTCCATAGATCCCTTTGCCCATGGTGGCAGGCACGGCTAGAGTTGTGTCGGCCACCACTCATTTCCAAAAAGAAAGTTTAGTTTTCATGTTTTAACGAAATAGTCAATATAGTTTTTTAAGGATAATTTTGACGTATTTCAAAATACAATTGGATGTAGTGAGTACAATATGTTTTTTCATATTCAAATAATAATAATAATAATGAGAGGGAGCTAAGCTCTTAATCTAGTAGTCTTATCCCATTTTTCCATCCTTACATTTGAACTAACCACAAGTACATATCAAATGCACAAAGAATAATTGGGTGCACATATCAAATGTATTGGTACATGTAGAATTTGACTACAGTTTTTAGGGCTAGATTAATTTGTAATTTCATTTGTTTGGACTTGTGGCCCATTTTGGTATTGGATGTAAGGCCCCATTTGGTTCATGGGAAAGGAGGCTTGGAAATGGGAATTCAATTGCTTTCCCATGTTTGGTAAGTCCATGCATGAGAAATTATTGCCTGGAACATGGGAAAGTAGGGGGGAAAGTGAAGACCTCCTCTTAACTTGGGTTTTGTTTTCCCTTCTCATGGGAAAGTTTAGGAAAATGAGCCAACATTCAATGCACAATTTTCATGACTATTTTGTCCCTACGAACAATTTATAATTACAACGTATCATTAAATGCATTTTTTTTAATTTGATTTAATATGGGTATAATTGAAAAATTATACAAACTTTGTTTTCCATTCCTACTCAAAACAAACATGGGAAAGGAAGCAAAATGAAATCTCCCAGTTACTTTCCCGATATTACCAAATGTGGGAAATGAATCTTTCATTTCCATTCCTTGGGAAATGACATGGGAAGTGATTTCTCCTCAAATCCATTTTGTGAACCAAACGGAGCCTAAGGGTGACGTACTTCACTCTATAAGGCCTAAGAATCAGAATGAAGGGTAGCAGTGAATGGCATGAAGACAAGGGGCAAGAGTCAAAACACCAATCAATGGGCCAATTTGATGGATTATATAAGTGGCGAACACAAGATTTCTTTTTTCATGCAAATTTTAATATTACAGAGGTGATCCATCTTCATTCAGTTTGGACCTTATTTTACAAAGACTTGTTGTATTATTCAAAGATTGTATTATCGCTGCAAGTATATACCTTTATTTCATTCAATTCAAGCATCAGGTTCGAGATTTTTACCCCACCTCGGGTTAAAAGCGTGACACCATCCCATTGAACAATGAGTCGGGAAGGCCAATAGCCCATAACGAGTTGGGCTAAGCTTTTCCTCGATGGGTTGGGCAGCCCTCTTCGATCCATGGGCTCTCAGGCCAAATGGGACCCCTAACTATGGGATGGTTGGGGATGGATTGAGGATGGGCTTAGATTGGGTGTTGACTGAGCTGGGTTATTTGTTGTCGCAGGAGGAGAATAGTGGTTGTAGTTGGGGTTGTGACTTGGGCGTTGGTTAGGGATGGGCAATTGAAGTTGGGTCGGGGGATAGAGAGAGAGGATGGGAATGGGGTTGGTTTTTCCCTAATCTTGGTTTCTATGTTTGAAAACGTCTAATTTCTATAAGAGCGACTAGGCAGTGCTTTTCCCTATCTTACAAATCTAGCATAGATATGGCGGCTATAGTTTGTGTTTGAATGAATTATATTTTATACTATTAATATGGGGTCTTATCGCTATGTGTTCTTGAGGAGAGTGGAGAAGAGGGAATCAAGTTGAGGGAGTGGGGTGGCCAGTAGGAGGAAAGAGAAGGGAAAAAGGATAGTGTTTGTTAGAACTATATCCTAGAGCCAATCATAAATTATAAACTCTAAGGATATTTCACCTAATTAATTAATAGCATAATGTTGTTTTGAGTAATAGTCTTATTATTTATTTAACCAATAAGTCCATGGTTTGTGAGATGTAGAAATGTGATGAAAAAGGTTAAGTTCAGGAGGTCTTTTTGTGCTATATATGCTCCCATCTAGAGTTCGTGGTCATAGGATAATCAACTGGACATTGACAATCCACAATGACCATCATGCACTATATTTGCTCAATCAGGAGGATTACTGGTGTTGAGTCATTTGTGCAGAGGAACTAAGGTAAGTGTACGAGTGTTCAATTGAGAATGAATTCATGGAACACAATCAATGAAGAAAACTTGAATGGAAGTTTTACTTACATGTCAATCAGGATCTCTCAAATTGAAATAGTGTAGACTAGTCCTTGACCTCAGACACCACAAGTTATCTCATGGAAGCGTCGTATGCCCTTAGCCATGTTGAAGCATTGTGTTCCCTCTGGGCATAACCCAAAGACATGACAAGGATTCAAGATCAATTCATGGAGACATGTGAGTGTACGACAAGGGATCTGTACTTTTGGTAAGAAAGGAGAATGCTTTGAAGATGTGACTCGGAAGTCTTTGGCCAAAGTAGTGAGCCGGATCGAGAATGGAGATTCTTATCACGCTCTAATGAATCACATGAGCTTATAGATCACACTAGGGGCTTGACATAAATTTCATGCCTTAATAATATGATCGAGAGCATTGAGTTATAGAAGGACCATACTACACGACAATTTGAACAAAATAGGTTCACAACCCCATTCTATATTGGCTGGGGTAACTGTGACGTGTTGTTAGATGTCTATCACGTTTGGTCTAGTTTTAGTGAATTTTTTTTGAAACTGAAAAATTCGATTTGAGCCGATTCTGGTTTTTCCGATTTTGGACTTGATTTTTTTTGAAACCGTTTTTTTATATATTTTTTTTATATACAAATTCAAACTAAAATTTTATTTTTTCAGTTTGAAAATTTACAAATGATCTAATTTCATACAAAGAGAGATATTGGGCCTAAAAAAGAGAGATGTTTTGAAGTTGAGCTTGGTGAAATATTAGTTATGAGATTAAAAATATAGCATTAGAGTTAAATAATTTTGCAAAAAAATAAAAAAATAAAAAATATTATACACAACCGGTCCGATTCGGTTTTTGTGGGTAATTAACTTTTATCCTGTGAAGATTTTTTTTGCAATTGGTTCGAAATGGTATGGGCTTCCAAAAACAACATGGGCTGATTTCCAATTTTGGTAAAACAAAGCCCACACCCATGTTGTTGCTGTGGCCTAGTACCTAGATGGGCTGGCGTGCGGAATTTGGGTCCAAATAGTTTTACATGTGCTTTGTTCATGTTCTACTGATAAAATATCCCAGTAAATTTAGTCTTATACTCAATCATGGATCAGGAACCTATAACTTTTAAGCATATGTTTCACATTAAATTATTGAAGTGATTCTTAGCCAATTCTTGTAACTTGTTTCTGATAGGTATAGCCCCAATGTTGGAATTGTGTTAATATGAATATCCTTGAAACTTTCAGATCGTCTAAAAAGTATATCTAACGACACCTAGTAAGTATTTTTTTTTTTTTTTTTTAACTTTAGTATTTCATTCCTCTGTTCCAGAAAGGATGCTATGTGACCTGTCAGTACTGGACTTCAGTTATCTAACAACAAAATACTTGTTTTATTTGTTGTATTCTTAAATTCATGTGACATTTTGTGATCCCTGTAACTTCTAAAAGAGCTGTTTCATTAATGTATATGAAGTTCTTTAAGTCTTCCAAAATATCTTCATAACCATTGTTTTATTTTTACGGACAAGAGCAACTTAACATGTGCGGTCTTGGCGGATCTCTATATGCAACCTTTGACAAAGTGAGCTCTTTACATGGATGTGATTCGTGTGTGTGTTTTTATATTTTGTAAAATTTTAATTGGTTCTTTGCCACATGTGGTCACAGAGTAATATCATAGATGCTGGGTTCATTGCTTGTGCTAATTAGGCTGAAGCTATGTATTGAGATTTTAATCTGGTGTTGCTAGGATTTTTCATCGATTGATTACATGTTTCTTTGTTCACACCAAACTTTTACCTTCTGAGTAGAAGGAAAAATAGTATTTTTCATGTGTGTGTATATATTTGTCGGTACCTTCGCAAACTATTACACTTGATTGTAGTTCGATAGGAGTCTGTCTACCAGGATTAAACTATCACACTTGATTTCTGGCGAATAGTGACATGATTTCTCTCAATAATGCTGTTCAAAGTTGTTTTTTCTGGTTTGGACGAATTGTCAATATATAGAGGCCGAATCCCAAGGCCCAAGGCCCATCTTTTGACAATATTTATTCCAAGCCTAAACCATGATGAGGCCCAACTTTCTCTATACTAGGCCCATACCCTAATTAGTATTTCTAAAGTGTGGTGCTTATAAACCATGGAAGGAAACAACTCCCTTCCAATGTAGGACTAAATGCAAGAGTATTTTTCCTATACAAACTCTAACACTGTTGTTCATAATCCTGAGAGGTTAAGCTTATTGAAAGGTGGAATTGTCTACAGCAATGCAATAGTGTAAGTGGTGTTACTGATTTTTTGGTTGTATGTGTTCACCCGTTTTAGGTTTGTTCATGTGGTGTAAGGGTAAAGTTCCCCACTGCCTTGAAAATCATTGACTGGTCAACAAGTCGGCTTTCTTTAGTGTGTGAGTGTGCCACTGCTAGCAATGAAAACTCTAGCAGACTTTCTTTGAAACAGATAACTTGCGCCCTAAGTTACTGATTTCTAAACAACCGATTGTGAATTTGGGTGAGGAATATCTCCCAAGTAAGTTCTTTTCCTGCCAGTACAAGATTGGTAGTTCTGGTCAGAATAAACGATAATAAAGTGGACTGTTTTTAGGCAGAACTGCCCTTTACGAAACTAGAAAGGAGAGAATCAACTCTAGTAAAATAAAAAGAAAGCTGGGATCCCATTTATGCATGTATAGAAGTCTCAGATCCGGGCTGGACTGAGTATGTCTGTGCTGGACTGAACTGTCAACAACTTCGATTGCTTAGCTTCAGCTGTAAATCGATACCAAAGTTTAATTTCGGCGGAGCTTTATTTTATTTCAAGCCTTGGGAGACTTTTGAACTGGCAAAACTGCGGCCTCTTCAATCTGAAGGGGCAGAATTGGCTGGATTTGAGGACTTACTGAGCTGGAACTGCATTGTAGTACCTGTTCTGCTTGATCAGGGCTCTCCATAAATTTGTTGAGGTTTTCATATTTGTGAAAACTCAAACTCTGTTTGTCTTGACTTTTTCTGAACCAAATTTGTAACGAAAGAATTCTCATTTTGAATGACTTATTTCTCTAAGTCTGAACTTTGGAAGTTCTGATCTATAGTTGGCTTCTTTTGTGGATCATCTGAGCTTTTAGTTGCTCTAGTTTGTTTTGAAGGTTCTCAGTGATCAAGTGATCATTTTGAGTTTTTGCCTTTGGTTGATTTTTGATTGTTTGATTGATTGTTGAATTTTTTAAGTCCTTTGCCCTGTTCACCCCCTCTTATATTTATAAGAAATGCTTTGGAGTAGGGTTTCTTTCTTTTAATAATGGGCAGCAAAACTCTCAAAAGATTATTTCATTTATTAAATACAAAGAAGAAGGGGTTTTCTCAATTTTGGCAGATAAGTTCTCAACGGTCAATTCCTACGACAGTCACTTCCCTGTATTTTGAAAGAGAACCTAACCCTTCTTTAATTCCCAACTGCCCCTTGTGAGAGCTCAACCATGATGGTCAGTTTGCTTTTCCAGTTTTGAACAACTCCCTGTTTTCTTGCTTATCTCCCAAATGCGATCTGCTTATCTCTTGAAAATAGTGCATTTCTTTGGAGCAGATTTTTCTCTGAATATATAAAAGGGTTTTGATTTTCTGGTGGCAGAGATTCAGAGATGTCTCCTCCTAGTTGCCTGCTTTAGTTAACCTTTTATCAACCCAGTTGAAAATATTGACTTTTCAAAGTTTATTTCAGACTAGTCACGTGGGTTTGCCTCTGATTTTTGGGTCTTTTTAATCATGCTGGGCCTAGTTTTGAAATTTTCCAGGGGCTATGGGCTGATTTCTTCATTTCTTTGTTTTTTCTAAAGCCCAAGTTTTTATGTTCGGATAGATCCTGGATTGGGGCCTTCAATGTTGGGCTGAGGGTGTATGCTTGGCCCAATTTCAAAGGAATGCTGGTGGCTGCCCAAAATCAGCCCAAAATTGGCATGGGCCTTGTGATTTTGGGTTGGGTGTGCCAACTTGAGCCCAAACAGTATGATCTCTATTTTTTTCTTTCTTGTGCATATGGGATAGGGTTCACTTTTGAGTTTCTTTGCGGGCATCTGTGGCTTTGGAGTTTAAAGAGCTGTCTTTCTCTGTTCTATCATTTTGGAAAGCAGCTGTTTTTGGTAACTCTGGTATTGTGTTACTAGGTCTCTCTTAGGATAGAGTTGATGTTGCAGGTTTCATGTAAAGCTTTTTCAGAAGTGGACTAGTTAATGGAAAGTTTTGTTTCTTATTACAAAAACAAAAATCATCCATTTGAGACTGCATCTCTTCCTTTGAGAAGGTACCAGTACCAGTATCAAAGTCATGGTTGTGCCCAGGCTTCCCACATCAGTCACATTCAGAGTTAATCTGTATTATCAAATTGAGCTTCCCCTCACGCATCTCTGAAAAGTGGTGCAACAGTTAGACTATACTTGTCCTGTGGGATTGAGTAAAGCATCAAGGTCTTTCTACTCCTTTCTCACTGACAGATACATATACCTGCCTTAAAGTAGCAAAAGGGCCTCTACAGATACAAAGTTTCTTTAATTTCCTTCAGTGTCATCATATATTTTCCATTCATATTTTCCGAAGGGATCACAGTTTCCTTAATTTCCTTCAGTGTCATCATAATTTTCCATTGTGCCTGTGCAGTCATGAGCACACACCCACCCACATTGGCACAGACAAGCTCCCCTTGTATGTATTATGTCAACAAGTGATTCTTCTTTCACTTTCAGTACAGTTTCTCCAACATATCTCAAGGAAACACTCTGCTCTGGATGGCTTTCAAGTACTTTGATAAGACACCGTGATAATCAACACAAATGGTTTTGCATTTTTATTAAAATCGAGGTTTCCTATAGATTGCTCTGTGGTTGAATCTGACATTCTTTCTTTGTAAGGAATTGAATCAGACATTGTTGAACTATGTTGCTGTACAAGATCCGGCAATCAGATAGTTGCACTTAGTGATCTCTTTTCATGCCTTATTGCCCCTTGAAAAACTGCAATAACATTATGCTTTTTGCATATCACTTGTCTATAAATTCAGCTTTATTTCTATTTCTCCTCTCTGATTAAAAATATAAAACCTCTTATTGTCTTTGCATCTGTTGATATTTAAATTTCATGTAATTCTGTAGGTACTTAGATATAGTAAATGGAATAGACACTGCGATGTAAGAACTTATGAGTAAGTTTGTATTAAATTTGCAATTTGATCATATATATTTTTGAAGCTTTTCCTTTAAAAATACACATATATATATTTTACTATTTTAATGTTTTCTTTTCCTTAAATTCCTTTTAGATTACCTTTATTAATAGGCCATCCTCGTAACTGAACCCTAGTTTTGCCTATCAATTTTAGATTAGAAGACTAAAAGTTAGAGTTATCCTGAATTTTTATTGTTTTTGTTCTCTTTTTTTTCGCCTATGTGCTACATCTTTATCTGATAAACTCTAGAGAGGGAGCTGCGGTTTACCTGCAAAAGTGCAAGGTATTAGATGGACCAGTACTTGAATTTGTTGAGATATAAGTTTGAGTGATCCAACTTGTGGTTCTGCACGCTCGATATCTACTCCCTCTAAAAGAAGCTGAGAGAGAGAGAGAGAGAGAGAGAGAGAGAGAGAGAGAGAGAGAGAGAGAGAGAGAGAGAGAGAGAGAGAGAGAGAGAGAGAGAGAGAGAGAGAGAGATCAGTGGGATCCTATCCCTGACATCAAACACTACTCCTACCTACAATTTTCAGTTGAGTTAATGATCATGACATCCACCAGTAGCATATATCTCCGTGCGTGCAAGAACTGTTGGCATGACTTGTGGATATTGACTTACTTTCCTTACACACCAAGAATTCCTATTATAATTGTAATTGATTTACTTTAATTCCTGATTTCCTACTACAAATAGATTTAGGAATTTATTATTTACTTGCCCATTCAGGTTTCGTTGTATTATAAATATGACCTCCTACAAGGAGAAGAATACACATAAAATTCCCACAAACAAATATTCTCTCATAGTTTTCATATTCTAGCATGGTATCAGAGCGGCGATCTTGGAATTGCTGACTCTAGTTTCAAACCCCCGCTGCTGCTATGGGGGTTGATGATTTTTTCAACCCTCATGGAGGTAGCACCACCGACTCCTTCTCTCATTCTCCACCAACCATCGTTGAGTTGAGTGCCCAGATGGCTCCGCTCCTACAGATGCAGACTTTGACCTCGAACCCGATCCAGAATCAGGATCCTTTTTTGACGACCCCGACCCCGACCCCGACTATGACGACGACGACCCTGACCCCGACTCCGAAGACGACCCCAACCCCCACTCCGATGATGACCCCAACCCCGAATTTGTCTCTGATTCCGACCTTGATCCCGATTTCGACTCCGACTCCGGCCCCGACTCAGGCTCAGATTCCGATCCCAATTCCTACTCAACCTGTATCTTATGCATCTTCCGCTGCACAGATTATGACTTCTAGACTAACGACCCCGACACATGGACCAAATTGAGCATATTGTGGTGATCCGAGACACACTTGTGAGACTTGTTTTAAATCGCATGGCTACCCCAATTGGTGGGCTACTCTTATAGATCGAGGACAATGCAATATGACTAGTAATGGTACTGGTTATGGATTCCATACTTCCGATAAGATTGATTACAGGAGCTGGATAATTGATTCTGGTGGAACTGATCATATGACGTTTGATCCTGATGATTTTCTGAATACTACACAACCTCGACGAACCTGTATTGCAAATGCCAATGGTGTTACTTATCCTGTGACAGGGGCTGGCACTGTTGCACTCTCATCCTCTCTCACACTGTCTAATACTTTACTTGTTCCATCTTTATCCATTAAATTATTGTCAGTTAGTCAGCTTACTGAACAATTAAATTGTTGTGTACTCATTTACCCGAGTTTTTGTTTGCTTCAGGATATTCACACTAAGGAGATTCTTGGTCGTGGTACTAAGAGAGGGGGGCTATATTATGTCGATGACTTCAGTCCCAGCATGGCTAACAGCGCGACACATCCCTTTGATAGTAAACAAAAGCAAATCTGGTTGTGGCCCCGTCGATTGGGATATCCGTCTTTTAGTTATATGAAGCATCTTATACCAGATTTATTCTCAGGTTTCAAGGACTCTGACTTCACATGTGATACTTGTATTTTGGCCAAGAGTCACCGTATGCCCTACCCGTTGAGTACGAATAAGTGTACTACTCCATTTACATTAATTCACTCTAATGTTTGAGGACCTTCTCCTATCACTGCTCCTTCTGGTGTTCGATGGTTTGTCACATTCATCGATGATTGTACACGGATGACATGGCTTTATTTGCTGAAGAATAAAAACGAAGTGTTTTCCTGTTTTCAGTCCTTACACAAACAGATGAAAACTCAGTTTAATGCTCAAATCCAGATTCTTCGCTCAGACAATGGTGGAGAATTTGTCAACCATGACTTTCAGACTTACTTCCAACAACATGGAATTATCTATGAGATGACTTGTCCTCAGACACCACAACAAAATGGTGTTGCTGAACGAAAGAATCGACATCTTCTTGAAACCGCCCGAGCACTTCTGATTGGCGCTCATGTTCCTCGCTATAACTGGGATGATGCTATTGTCACTGCAGTTCATCTGATCAACCGCATGCCTTCTGGTGTACTGACCTTTAAAACTCCCTTACAGGTGCTTGCACAACACAGACCTCTGCCTTCTGTTTTGGTACTCACACCCCGAATTTTTGGATGTGTGGCTTTCGTTCATCTCCACAAAAATCAACGTAGCAAACTTGATCCATGTGCGCTTCGTTGTGTTTTTGTGGATTATGCCACTCATCAGAAAGGCTACCGTTGTTATCACCCTCCTACTCAACGAACCTATGTCACTTTGGATGTGACCTTTCTGAAATCTGAGCTGTTCTTCGATGACCCATCATCCATTTCTACACTTCAGGGGGAGATACAAAGTGAAGAGCAGAATTGGAGCGACTTGGAAAATAAAGAAATTCTCATTTGTACAGAAATGATTGATCATTCCAAGTCTGGAGCACGAGATTACTCTCTGTCGAAAAGCGACCAATTGCCTGACCCACCTGATCCATGCGAAGATATTTCTGATCCGAGTCTCACACCTACAGACAATACAGAACAACAAGATGAAGACCCCCCTCTAACTCAACAGTACCAACAGACCAATCTCCTGAGAATATCCTTGAGGTAACTACTCCTACTAGACTTGTGCATTTAGATGATAAAACTATTGGATATCAATTACCTTTCAGGCAAAATCGTGGGAAGCCACCAAACCGTTATTCACCTGATATTGGCAAGACATCCAAGTATCCAATTGCAAATCATGTATCCACTGAGAAGCTGTCTGAACCACTCAAGGCTTTTGTGCATCAGTTATCTGCTATCCATATTCCAACAAAGGTCTCTGAAGCATTGAAAGATCCTAAGTGGGTCCAAGCTATAAAAGAGGAGATGAAAGCCCTTGAGAAAAATCAGACTTGGACATTGGATACTATACCCTGAGGAAAAAAGATTATAGGATGTAGATGAGTGTTTACTATAAAACACAATGCAGATGGATCTATCGAGCGATACAAGGCAAGACTTGTGGCAAAAGGATACACACAGACTTATGGTATAGACTATGAAGAAACCTTTGCTCCAGTTGCAAAGTTAAACACCGTCAGAGTCTTATTATCCCTTGCTGCTAATTTGGATTGGCCACTACACCACTCACGGAGGATGTGTACATGGACATTCCTCTTGGATATAATACTACTCAGACTGGAACAGTTTGCAGGTTACGAAAAACATTGTATGGATTGAAACAGTCACCACGTGCATGGTTTGGACGGTTCACCATGGCAATGAAGAACAATGGTTTCAAACAGTGCAACTCAGATCATACTCTGTTCTTGAAACATCGAAAAGGGAAGGTAACAGCATTAATAATCTATGTTGATGATATGATTATTACTGGGAATGATAAACAGGAAATATCACAGCTACAAGACTATCTGGCTACGGAGTTTGAGATGAAGGATCTAGGTGGACTCAAGTATTTCTTGGGAATTGAGGTGGCTCGATCGCAGCCAGGCATATTTCTCTCTCAAAGGAAATATGTCTTAGACTTGTTGACAGACACAGGAATGCTAGATTGTAAACCTGCGGACACTCCTATTGTTCAGAATCATCATCTTGGAGAATATCCGAATCAAGTTCCAACTAACAAAGAAAGATACCAAAGGTTAGTGAGAAGATTGATCTATTTGTCACATACTCGACCAGACATTGCTTATGCGGTGAGCGTTGTCAGTCAATTTATGCACTCTCCAAGTGAAGACCATATGAATGCAGTTCTTCGGATACTTAGATATTTGAAGTCTGCACCTGGAAAAGGACTTATGTTCTCAAAGCATGGTCATCTAAATATTGATGGTTATTTAGATGCAGATTGGGCAGGTAATGTAACAGATAGAAAATCCACATCGGGTTACTTCACATTCGTGGGAGGTAATTTGGTGACATGGAGAAGCAAGAAACAGAATGTAGTAGCTTTATCCAGTGCAGAAGCCGAGTTCAGAGGCATGACTAAAGGGATTTGTGAACTTCTTTGGTTAAGAAAGTTGCTTACTGAACTTGGGTATAAACCTACATCCACAATGAATCTCTTTTGTGACAACAAGGTTGCTATAGCCATTGCACAGAATCCAGTTCAGCATGATTGTACTAAACATGTTGAGGTGGATCGACACTTCATTAAACAAAAGCTTGAGGCTAAAGTGTTTCAGTTTCCTTTTGTGAAATCCGAGGATCAATTGGCGGATATTTTGACAAAGGCGATTTCCAGTAAAGCATTCCACAATTCACTAGATCAGTTGGGCATTAGCGACATCTATGCACCAACGTGAGGGGGAGTGTTGGCGTGACTTGTGGATATTGACTTACTTTCCTTACACACCAAGAATTCCTATTATAATTGTAATTGATTTACTTTAATTCCTGATTTCCTACTACAAATAGATTTAGGAATTTATTATTTACTTGCCCATTCAGGTTTCGTTGTATTATAAATATGACCTCCTACAAAGAGAAGAATACACAGAAAATTCCCACAAACAAATATTCTCTCATAGTTTTCATATTTTAGCAAGAACTTCTATGCCAGTGGCTGTAACTCTTGGCTGGCATTTGAATTACACAATCCATTAAAAATTGCATAAATTACTAGGATTTATTTTCAGTTCCGGAAAAGATTAACAAACAAAGACTCCTTAGCTTAGGAGTGGCATGGGTGGTACATCTGTGGAGGCGTGTTGGATGGTATAAGTACAAGTTTCCGGTTTGTTGTTTTTGAAAGTTTACACTTCAAAGAGTGTCTGTTACTGTTAGTCTTATCTTTATGTCGGGTTGACCAGGATACACTGGGGTGAAGGGTTCATGCAATGCCGGAAACTCTGTTACTAAGAATTTAACTCAATGCAGAGTAATTTTTCTTCTCATTATCCTTTGTTCTCTCTTGCAGCTCAAAATTCTGAGGGCAAAAAGTTATGCAAATACTATGTCCAAAGAGGACTTGGTTTGGCCTCGGGAAACCATGTGCCAGACACTGCACTCAAGGTGCCCTTGGTTGTGTGCATCACTCGCTTAGTTGCACAAAAGGGTCTTCATTTTATTATTCATGCAATTAAGCAAGTTGAAGAACTTGTAAGTTTGTTACTGCATTACATTCTTTTGTGCTCCTAAGTTGTGGCTTGGGTGCGTGGATGTGTTGGTGCATGCACACTTGCATATACTTAAGTTTTCCTGTATGTGTTGTCGGACAGTTTGACAATAATATGAGACCGGGCCCTTAAGAAAACTAGCAGTGTTATGTAAGCTGGCACAAGATTGGTTTTAGAAACAAGATGTCCAACAGACCCAACAGAAAGACATTGTTTGGAGAGATTATTTAATTTGTTATGAACATTTTGGCAATTCTTTGCCTGTATTTTTTTTTCTTCACATTTGTGCTTTAGATCTTCCCGACTACAATCTCAATTAAGAGTTGAGAATGTGTTTCTGATGATTTTCTCATTGCTCCGAATGCTGGAAAAGCTCCTGATTCTCGGGTTGAAAGTGAATTTGAAGGGCTTGCGAATTCGGTAATGGATTTGACGTTTATGTCTCCCAAGTTATACTAGGATTCAAGACACAATAATGTCTGAATTACTCCGTTTTTTCTTCTCTTTTTTTTTTTTTTTTCTTTCTCATGTTTCCCTTGTTGGTTCTCTCTTTGTTTAACCATGATTTGGCTTGTAAGTCTTTGGTTAATGGCAATGACCCACAAAGTTCCCAAAGTCCAAATTTCATTCATGCAAAAGCCAAAAAAAAAAAGAGAAGGTAAAATTGGAAAAGAAAAAGAAAAAGAAAAAGAAAAAGAAAAAGAAAAAGAAAAAGTAAACATGTTGATTGAGCTTGATGCACAGTTTACCATATGCATGAGTTGAAATGGGGCAAGCAGGTCTTGTGGGTGGGGATTTGAAGTGCTCCACCAAAACCCCACACCATTATTTGAGGTTGATAAGACCGAAAGCCAATACATATGAAATATGATATGTGATATGTGTGGGAAAGATGACATAAAAACCACAATGAGACAAAGGAGCATGAGAATCTTGACTATGGGGTATTGCCAATTACTATGTGTTATCTCCTAGATCCAATCTCATCTTCATCCTGTCTACACATGCGGCCATCCATTGTAGGGTTCCAATTTCTACTTCTTCTTTTTTTTTATTTAAATTAATTTATTTATAAATAAGAATTCTATGAGAGAGATATATATGTGCAACAGTGCAACAGTGCAAGTGAAGTGTTTTAAAACGTTTTCCTGCCATTCAATTTTTAAGGTGTCACATTGTCAAACTCAATTGGATAGGCCCTCTCTCTCCTTCGATAATGAAAGCTATTATTCTTCGGGGTGAAAGTCTTCCTTACTAGGTATAAATTTCTAATTTCATTAATAATCTGAGGGTATATTTGGTACACTTTATTAGACTCTGGATAGAAGTAAATAATCTATGTCAATTATTTAGTGTCAACTTGTATTATTTAATTGTGTAACTGTATTAAATGGGTTGAGTTTTTAATACTCTCCTTACCTGACTTGACAGGACCCAATCCAAATTCCGCTTTGGAATCCGAACCAGACCCTGTGCGTGTCCGACACCTGACGAATGTCGAGCACAAATGACCTATTTGCCCTTCTATACAAAACACGATAAAATAACAATGTTGACTTCTACAGAAAAATCGGCAGAGTTTCCCTTGTAACTGGCTCAATACCAAAATATTTACACCTGTCAAAACAAGTATATATATATATAACCAACTGCCAGAATACATATATATACACATGCCAAGAGTTCAAAGCTCAGTCTAGGGCAAAACATCAGAGCGACTACTAAATGTACAAAAGAGTGAATCTGTTTACAAAACAAAATCCTATATCAGAAGAAAGGCGCGGAAGATGGGAAGTGGTCCAGTGGTGGATTCCTGTGCACGTCTACTGCCTGGGGGGCGCAAAACAACAATAAGGGTGAGTGGACCCAAAAACAAAGTTTAGAAAATACCATATGAACATACTAACCCCACTGTAAAAACAGTTATACAAACTAGCTTATTTTCTTTATTTCTGAAATCAATGCACGTATATAACTATACATTTGAAAACAGTTGAAAACTATCACCTAGGTGTACCCCTATTTCCGTCAAATCCTTATATCCGTCAATTCTTTGCATCACCATGGTGACACATACTCGCAGGTCTCAGCGACATGAAGTCAGTCCGAGCCGCAACTCGCAGGATTCAGGGAACCGTAGTCCACCTTTATCCGCATTACTCGCTCCACACGAGTTCAAGTACCAAGGAACTCGTGGGGCAACTGTCAAGCATGCTAACTAAACCGAAGGCAACAAATATAATCCGAAGGCAATATTTAATATCTGGGTACCATGTGGTTTAAGAAAATATAAAGTTCCTGAAGCAAAACTGTTAAATACTTAAACTTTCTGTAACCTTTAAAATTCTGCTGCCATTTATTTGATGCTTAACGAGAATATCTTTTCTATATTCTTTAAAGGAGGTTTCACTCGGCAGCATACAACATAAAATATTTTACAGAAGAAAACAGCTGATAACTGAAACTAAACTGCTTAAATTCATTTATTAAAACAAAGAGTCCACTCATTGATAGTCTGAGCTCGCTGGACCTCTTGAAGGTCCCTCCTGCGGGTCAACTGGTGCCCGGGTGCCTGATTCAATGACCATAATATTCTATTAATATAATATAGTATTAAATTAAAAACCTTACCCCGGCTCCTAAAAGTACGTGCGTTAATTTAAAGTGATCCCTATGCCCATAACAGCTTTCCTTCCACGTGGGGTAGTTTAGCGGTATCTTGGGACTCAAAAAGCGATAAAGTCCAAAAAGTCAATCCGGAACCCCACGAGTCCATGACCTCACAATATGATCCGGATGCCGCTAGAAGGTCCAATATATTTAGGACACATGTCCCGAGGGTATTGGTGTCAGTCGGACGGTCGGATCGATCACAATCCTGTAATCGCATAATTTCTAAACCCTAGCCCTAGGGTTCGCGTTTTCGGAGTATCCGGGACTCCGATTCACGATCCGTCGAATCCTACACGTTTCTGAAATTAGCTAGAGTAACATATATGAAATTGGTTACGATCCAACGGCTCAATAGTATTGAACCCGATAATCGCACAATATGGAAAATCCGTTCGAGGCTCAAACAGTATCCAAATTGAGATCCGCGAATTCCTATGCGCTCGTGACAACCTAAGAATCTCATCAGGACACAGTGTCACTGCACCACCCTCGCCCACGAGCCGCCGCACGCGCCGGCAGCAATGGGTGTCCAAAGCGATTACGCATCGCCGGAAAATCTCAAAACCAAGGCTCCAAACTCCTATCCTAGGTATAACACCATATTTGGAACCACTTTTGTTCTTGGACCAACCCCAAAAATTGACCGGAAGTGGCCGAACACGGAGGTTGAAAATCGGTCGGAACTTCAAGTTCAAAAATCCAATAGCTACACTGAGAACTGATTAATTCCTACCCAATAGGCAGCTAGAACAGCTCAAGAGGTTCAAAATCCATACTTAGCTCGACTGAAACGGTGGCCGGAGGAGGGAGATCGGCGGCTGTAAAGATCGGGCGACGTCGGCCGCTTCTTCTCCAAATTCTGGTGAAACCGCGGCGGCTGGAGGCGGGAGCTGGCTGGCGTTGGAAGAGGACGTTGTCCCGGTCAGTTTGGTACCGACCCCGTCCACAGGCGTGGCCGGTGGCTGGAGTTGCGAAGGAGAGAAGGAGGACGGCGCGGGAGAGGGTCGCGGGAGGGAGAGAGAGAGAGATAAAAAAAAAGAGAAATCTGATTTTTATAAAATCCCTTTGTGAAATATTTACGATTGTGCCACTGAGTTTCTTTTGACCATATCTCTCTCATTATAACTCCGATTCGGGCCCACTACGTGTCTATGAACTCATTTCGTCGTGCTCTACGCAACAGTGTATGTGGACCTGTCAAATTCCTTTTCGGGTCAAAAAGTCAACTTTTCCTTAATAAAATATTCTAAGGGCAAAATCGTCTTTCCACAAAATAAATTATTGATTAAATATGAATTTTAGGTTTGGGTCATTACATGACTAACTAATACACCCCACACACATCGGTTTAGATAATACATACTTAATTATAAGGCTAGGGAAAAAGAAAACATATTTTCTACTTGAAAAATCATACGCTCTTTTCATCTTCTTCTCCTAGGGTTCTTGTATGCTATCTTCTTCTCATATTATTCTCTTCATTCTCTCTCATACTCTCTTCGATATGCTTCTTCTGGCTTCTTCTGTCATCTTCTGTCTTCATCTTCTCTTTCTTTATATATTTCCTCTGTTGTGGTGTATGATTATCTCTTCTTACTATTCCTTTTATATTTATTCAATAGATTTTATTAAATTTTTGTGTAGTTTGGGCGAAAGTGTTTTTCTTCAAATAGGGTTTTGTTTACCTTCTTTCAAGTTTTGATAACCTCCTTACTGATTCTAAAGATGTTTGAGATGCATATATATTGGGAATATGAAATCAACATCAGACTTGTAATGTTTACTTTTTAATCTTAGTTTTCTAGGATCTAATCATGGAGCAAGGCTATTCAAGACTTTCATGTCAAACTTTTTCCAGCAAATTTTGATTTCTCTAATATTGCTTCAACTTCTATTGGTACCAAGTTAGAACGGAAGGTGAGCCCATACCATCAATGGGTTAAATCAGTTTGCGTGACGGATGCAACTTTGCATACATATGAATTATTTGCCAACAATATATTAGATCTTGGCAAAAACAAAAGAAGAAACAAATCTTGTCATATTAATGTTGCTAAAAAAAATTGTGTCATCACCAATGGGGGGTGTTAGTTGGATTGGCTCAAATCTTTGGTGTGCTCCCAAAGTGGTCTGGGTTTAGGTAATCTTTGTATCTCACAATTTTTTTTTTCTTTCAGTCATCTAAATTTCAATTTCCACTTAAATTATCAAAGAATATATATATAATGTCTGATCGTTGTTATCCGACCGAACACCAGACACAATATAACTTAGTCAGACTATTTATCTGAAACAACACCAAACGCCTGATAATAATATGGATAAACAGTCAGTACTCTCCAGAACGTACTAATATCATTTGATAGAAATTAATTAGTACAGTCTGACGCACCAAACGAGCCCTAAGCATCATTGATACTAGAAATAGAAAGATATATGCAATTGGGACTCAATGAAATGTACATAATTTATTAGATTTGCACACTAACAAAATTCATTTGGTTAGAAAGGTCATGAAAACATTTTAAAGAACTTCAAGCTATACAATACATCATTTTCAAATTTAGAACAAGGGCGGAACCACATAAGCACAAGGGAGGTGAAACCTTGTCAAAAAATCCATTGGAGAGGCCGAAATCTGCTCCTCTACTGATGCCCACCATGTGTTTGACTAAATGTCTCGAAGAGGCTTTGCTGTTTTGTTTGCTATGCACGCCTATATATATTAATGTTCTGGACAAAATGACGTCGTTTTGAATTAGGCAAAGAAAAAAAAAAAAAAAGGTATGCCAATAGTATTGTTAAAATTCTAAGGGTATTTGGTTGTCTAATTTTTTTTATTTTATATTTTATAGCTTTTAGCCTTTTAAATATTACCCTTTCCTTAAAAAATTTATGACTCCGCCATTGATTTAGGGGGGTGTATCCAATTCTAACTTTTAATGACTTTTAATGAGTTTAGAAGTCTGAAGGTATTCAATTATGACTTTTAAATAGTCTTTATAAGTTTAGTTGTATTCAATTGTGAGTTTTAAAGAGTATGTAAAAGTTTTGAGGTATTCAAAATGTAAATGACTTTTAAAAACTTTGTGAAATAAATGACTTTTCAATACTTTTGAAGCTAATTCTTACTACCAAAAGTCTTGCTAATTTACACCAGACTTTATGAAAATATTGGGAAGCTAGGAAGATAGAACCAAAACGTCTCCAATTCTTTCTTCCCTCGTTATATCAAGTAGCAAGCAGATGTATCTTTTTTCTTTATGGTTAGGGCTCCACTTTGGTATCCCATCTTGTCATCCACTTCATTCAGGTTAGTAAAAAATCTTGAATGTTTTTCTTCTCTTCTCATCCACACGTGTACTTTCCATCTGTTGGTGAATATTTCTTCTATTCTTTTCTTCATGCTTGCATCCTGAAGCTTATCAATATTTCATCACAAAGCTATGTTTGCATATAAATATTTTATTATATTGATTGTCTCATATGCTAGGTTTGCATACAATATTTTATTATATAATTTTTTGCCCTTAAACCCATTAATTTATTATTTAGGTATTGTTTCTTAACCCATAATTCGTTAGGTGGATAATTTTTTCATATAATATTCTCAATTTGATTACATCCCATGTATTGGGCTAGGAGAATTGCAGGAATATAGACTTTTGTAAGTTGTAATCTGACCATTTCTGTTGATTTGTAAGTGTTTATGAAATATTATTGATGATTGAGTAATATTTATTTCTTTTGATAAGAATATGTTACTATGTGATTAGATTTTGATAAATAAAAATTTAAAAGGTGCATTGGATGCATTTTACCTATAAGCTATTATGAAAATATACACAATTAATAAGGATTTGTATCAAATTGTTTTTTTTTTCCCTAATTTTTTGTTCCATGTATGCCGACTATTCATTCAACATAAAAGATAAATGCTATTCGTAAAATAAATTTAAAAAATAAGTATTTAAAAGTCTATAAAACTCTATGACAAAAGTATATGAAAGTTTGTCACTTAACTTTTTAAAGTATGTAAAAGTCATTAAGAATTTGTCAACTCTAGAAAAGTCACTCACTTAAAAAATGTCTTTAAAAGTTAGAATTGGATACACCCTCCTTAGACTAACAGATTTGAAAGAGGAAGACATAACAGTGACAAACTACACAAAAATTTAATATAAACTATTTATATCATTTCAAAGTTTATTAATCTACAATATCAATGATGCAATAGTTATATGTCACCTGAATATGCAATGGAAGAACTATTTTCTGTAAAGGCAGTCCACAACTTTGTGGTAGAGCTGCTAGAGATTGTGAGTGGCTGAAGGAACGATGGCTTACGTTCATCAGAACACTCTAGCCTCATTTGATTCAAATGGAATCTTTGGAATAGGAATAGAGAAGTGGACCTCATTGATCCTTCCATTGCAGAAGCATATTCCCAAAATCTAGACAAACCATGTTGTCCGTGGTGTTAATTCGATGCATACAAGTAGTTGAATATTGAGATGCATACAAGTAGAGTATTGTATGTGTAAGACTCTACAATTTCTACACTAACCATGTCATCCGTCGTGTTAATGTTGGAGAGTGAAAATGCAAATTTT
Organism: Prunus persica; assembly: GCF_000346465.2. Taxonomy (NCBI): domain Eukaryota; kingdom Viridiplantae; phylum Streptophyta; class Magnoliopsida; order Rosales; family Rosaceae; genus Prunus; species Prunus persica. The sequence goes on from NC_034014.1 coordinate 11,773,431, forward strand.
CAATTCTAAATTTTGTGGGACATACAATTTTATTTTACACGTGTTATGAATTAAGTAAATTTTTTCAATGTTGTCTAAAAATTTGTAATGAAAAGTTACAAAAGAGTTAGAAAGAAAAGAAAAAAGGGCTCATCCAGGCCCGGGCCAAGCCATTTGAAACCTTGATCGGGCTGAAAAAATGGAAAAGCCTAATAGGCTCCGACCAATCCTGACCCGAACCCACAAGAGTAAAGAATGATCAACAGATGTTTTAGGATCAGTTAACCTTTTTGCAAAACGGAATCAAGTAAATTTATCCTATTTACAACTTTTTTGAAGAAAACAAGCTCGGGAACGAGGGTATGGTATATCCACAAGGGTAACCTTCTAGGGCTACAAGAAGTAGTTGTAAAAATACTTTTGAGAAGGACTGACCAAGGCTTGGAGGAGTTTAAGAATGAGATTAGTCTGATTGCTAAATTACAACATAGGAATCTTTTCAGACTATTGGGCTACTGCATTCAAGAAAAAGAAAATATGTTTTATGAATATAAGCCAAACAAAATTTTCGATTTCTTTCTTTTCAATCCATCCAAGCAATCACTACTAGATTGGAGGAAACATTTCGATATTATTGAAGGGATTGCAAGAAGGGTCTTTTATGTCAATCAAGATTCTAGACTTAGAAAGATTCCTTGTGACCTAAAACGTAGCAACATTTTGCTAAATGGACATATGACTCCCCAAATTTCAGAACTTGGTATGGAAATAATATTCGGCATGAGTCAAAATGAAGCATATACAACCCGAGTTGTTGGCACATAGTAAGCATGACTTGTTGACACTAATATAACCTATTTATATCATTTCAAAGTTTATTAATCTATAATATCAATGATGCAGTAGTTATATGTCACCTGAATATGCAATGGAAGATCTATTTTCTGTAAAGGCAGTCTACAGCTTTGCGGTAGAGCTGCTTGAGATTGTGAGTGGCCGAAGGAACAATGGCTTACGCTCATCAGAACACTCTAGCTTCATTTGATTCGAATGGAATCTTTAGAATAGGAATAGAGAAGTGGACCTCATTGATCCTTCCCTTGCAGAAACATATTCCCAAAATCTAGACAAACCATGTCATCCGTGGTGTTAATGTTTGAGAGTGAAAATGCAAATCTTCAATCCTAAATTTTGTGGTACTGTTTCGGCCTAAATTTGACACACCAAAATTCAGAAGACAGGCCCATGGTGAAATTACCTGTCCAGCCCAAAAAACTTGATAAACGAAATCAGGATCCAGAAAGGTTGAAAGACCAACGTGGAAACTGTCTTTTTGGGCTTCAGGGATCAGCCCATAAATTTTTGTTGGGTTCAAACCCAAGGGAATTAAAAACACACCCACGTGATTGCCTCAACTTTGAAAAGTCAGCAATTCTAACTAAATTAAAAATATGAGAGGGACATCTCTGAAACACTGCCAGCAGAAGATCAAAATCCATCTGTGATCGGAGATTGTTGCTCCAAAAAGTAATACACCATCTTCCAAGGAATTCAAGGGTCACGCTTTCTAAATTAGAACGGGAAACAGGGAGGTGTTCAGAAAATACAAAAGAAAAACCATCTGCCATAAAAAGCCCACACAGACGGTAGCGTTGGTTGAAATAGAAAGCTGCCACCCAGGAAACCAGGGAAGGGACTGCTTTAGGAGGTGACTACTGAGAGCCTATCTACCATGATTGATAAGAATCCCTTTTTACTTTACATTATAGGAGATCTTTTTACCGCCCATTATTTAGAATTAAAATCACCTCCCCAAGAGGGTCTCTTATAAAAAACAGAAGTAAGCAAGGAAAAGAGGACAACACTCAATTCATCAATCAATCAAAAAAAAAAAACAACAAGAAAACAACCAAAAGCTCACTTGGATCCCAAGAGAAACCAGCTTTAGATCAGAATTCCAAAGTTCAGACTTAGAAAATAAGTCTTCTAAAACGAGATCTCTCTCGTTACAAATTTGGTTAAGCAAAAGCCAAGGTAGTGCAATCCCTAGCCTACCAGACCTTCGAGAATAGCCACTTCTGCCCCTTCAAACTGAAGAAGCTGCAGTTCTGCCCACTAAAAGGCCACACGAAGCGTGAAGTAAACATAAAGCTCTGCCAAAATCGAACTTTGGTATCGATTTATAGCTCAGCCTAGCATCTGAAGTCACGAAGCAGTACGGACCGACCCAGGCGTGTCCAGTCCAGCCCAAACCAGAGCCTTCCATCCAAACAGAAACGGAGTTCCGGCCGTATTTTAACCTTCCTAACGTCAATATGCATATTTATTGTTTTGTAAAAGGCAGTTCTGCCTAAAACAGCCCAACTTCCATCAAATATTTCTGGCCAGAACAGCCATTTGATACTGAGATAAATTTTGAAAGTCCTCACCAGTCTGAGGCAAGAAAAGAACTTACTTGAGAGATATTCCTCACCCAAATTCACAATTATTTGTTTTAGAAGTCAGTAACTTGGGGCGCAAGTTATCCACTCTAAAAAGAAGTCTGCTAGGATTTACGTCGCTAGCAGTGGCACGCTCACACACCAAAGAAAGCTGACTTATCGACTAACAAATGGTCTCCAAGCCAGTGGGGAACTTCGCCTTTCCATTTCAGGAGTAGACAACAAAAACGGGTGAACAATTTGGCAGGCGCAGTGGAAGATCTAGCCAGAACCCACACCAGATATGGAGAGAAACAAGATGGTTCTCAAGGAAGGCCTCGAATCAAAAGAAAGCAATGCTAGGCAATCTGCCCACGACAGTACAGGAAGTAGACGTTCCAGGACTGGCTCCAAAAGGATGAATCAAATACAGGAGTCAGTACTCCGACAAGAAATCACAGTACAAAGGAGCCAGGGCACTCTCAATAACATGACAGCCATGATGCAATGGCAGGTTAACAGACAGTTCCGGAAGGACCGAGAATCCGCCATGGCCAGAATCCCAAACCCGGATCCTGTAATCCAGCAGTTAGATCTCCCTTATGGCCCTCCGCCAGGACAAGCGTGGCCATACCAGGAAAACGCCATAGTTGCACAGATAGCTGGAGTACCAGACCACAGAGAAATTCAGGCTGGTCCGAGGGAAGGAGCCCTTCCTAATCAAGAACACGAAGCCCCAGCCCGACCAGATGACCTTGCACTAGCTCAGCAGAACCAGCCAGAACCTCAGCCCATTCCACTTCATGTGGCCCCGCATGATCAACCTTTGGCACTTCTGCCTGAACCACCAGCAGTATTGCCAGATAGACCCAGAAGGATGGACCCTAATCCATTCCCTCCACCCGCAAGAGGGAGAAGAGGCAGAGGGGGGAATAACCTTTTTGCTAATCATGACAGGAATAGGCAGGTGGCAAACTGGAGGAATCACCCAGACATTGAAGAGCAGGAAGAGTGCAGGGAGGAAGCTCCACCCAGAACATATAGAGCAGAGCCTAGGATCGATTACGTCCAGCCAGAACAGGGATAAAATCTTCCCCCCGTCAATGCTCTGAATGACATAGGAGCATTACAAAGAATGATCAGAGAAATCATGGAGCCCGAGGCTAGAAGAGGGGAAAGGCCTACTTACAGAAAGCCATACCCAGCCTATATCGATCAAATACCGCTGTCTCCAGGTTTCAAAGACCAAACTTCACCTTGTTCAACGGGGAGGACCCCCATGCTTCCTCAGTTGAACATATAGGCAGGTTCTCCGTCCAATGCATAGCTATTGAGAACAACCCTCTGTTGAAATTAAGGCTTTTCGCCAATTCTCTCTCTGGACAAGCTTTCACCTGGTACACCAGCCTGCCAGCTAACTCTGTTCAAACATGGGAGCAGATGGAAAATGTCTTCCATGACTACTATTACAGGATTCAGCCAGAAGTCACCATCAGTGATCTAGCTGCCCTTAAGCAAAATGAAGATGAACCGGCCCAAGATTTCATAACCAGGTTCAGAAAACTCAAAATGAAGTGCCGAATCCCTATGGAAGAAAGACACTTCATCCAGATGGCCCAAGCTGCCCTTAAAATCTCTCTCAGGAAGAGGTTCGACGGAATGTTGTTCGGAGACCTGGCGGAACTGGCTGATAAGGCATCCAAATATGAGGAGTTACTTAGGGAAGGATAGCAAAGGAGGAACTCCTCCAAAGGTACATACTACAAAACCCCTTCTTCTTCAGTCCACCTGATCGAGGTGGAATCACAAGAAGATGCAGAAGATCAGAAGAGAAAGAGGTGTCAGTGGCAGAAATGGCAAAACTAAAACATCCCATTAGTTGCAAAGCCCTTACAAAGCCACCTAAAGACCAAAAGCCACCACCATTCACAGGAGGATTCGTTCCTAACAAGCCAACGCAAAACAAGGTTTACTCTTTTGATTTGACCAAGGTTGATGCTTTGTTCGATGAAATGCTACTGCAGAAGGCAATAGAAATGCCTCACAGAATACCCAAGCCGGAAGAACTCAAGGGCAGACAGTACTGCAGGTGGCACAACTCTTGGAACCATTCTACCAATAGTTGTGTTATTTTTAGGGACGTAATACAAGAAGGATAACGGCAGGAAGGTTGAAACTGGCAGAAAAACCTCCATCGGTCACGACGGATCCTTTCCCTCAACCACAAGTCAATATGGTCAACTTGAATTGGCCAGAACAGAGGGAAACTGAGCCAATGACAGATGCTGGTTGCAGCAGAGGCAGAAGAATCATAAGGGAAACCAGTCAAATACCAAGAGCGACCATCTCGGCTGGGGTGGTGCTCTGCAACAGGTGCAAATGTGAAACAGAGCTAGAGGTGGTTCTAGACAGACAAAATCAGCCCACACTTAGTGTCTTCGACAGGATTGGAACTTCATCCCGAGATAAAACAAGGCAGAAGAGCTGTCTTAGGCCTACACAATACAGCGAAAGGAGGACGGAGCAACCCAGAAAGGAAATACCAGTCAAGACACCCGGAAATGAAAAGCCCTTGGCAACGATCATAGAGAGTATATGGTACTCCGTAGGAAAAAGCGGTAGACCAACAGAACTCAGAAAAGAAGAATCCAAAGGCAATACTGCACATATCTTAAGAGCCAGGATAATACGCAAGTACGTCCAAAACCCAATTCTGCTAGGAAAGGAAAAAATCCTGAAACATTTCCCCAGACAGAACAGAAAGCTTGCCAGTCAAGGGAACTGCTAAAAACAGAACCGCCAGCCAGATCTCCTATCCATCTAGCCTCGTCATCCGGCAGTAATCCTGACACCATACAGGCTCCAGAGAAATCCAGGTCTACCCCGCTACAAGGAGAAGACGACTATACTGAGGAATATGAAGAAGAGCAATTGGACTATGAACCATCTGCAGATGATCGGAATAAGCCCCTAGGAGTTGTAGAGCAGGATGACTGGACGGAAGAATACGGGGAAGAATTAATGGAATTTGGTGAAGAATTGGACGCAGAAACAGAAGCTTTTGGCGCAGAGTTGGAAGACCTGCTACAAGGTGATCTGGGAATTAACACGGTATTCATCCTACCAGGTAAATTCAGGGCCGCCGAGGGACAAGAAAGCACTTTGGAAGGAGATGTTCTCTCTCAGGAAAGCTTTGAATGTAGATTGGCAGAAGCAAAGGAGCCACCAGAACGACAAGCAGATAACCCCAGGACAGACGGAACAGCCAAAAACCCAGCTACATAGCAACTTTGTTTCTCCAAACCAACCAGAGAAATGGCAAATCACCTCAGGCCTTTGTTTATAACGGCAAATCTTGGAGGTATTCCTATTTCCAAGATCATGGTAGATGGAGGTGCAGCCATTAATCTATTGCCCCACAGAATGCTGACCAAGATGGGCAGAACAGAGAAGGATTTGATTCCAACACGTTTGACCGTCACCAACTTCGCTGGGGGCATCACAACAATTCATGGCATCTTAGACGTGGATGTCATAGTCGGAAGCAAAGAGTTGAAAATAGCATTCTTTGTGATAGACACTACTTCCACCACCTACAATGCACTACTTGGCAAGGATTGGATTCACCAGAGCCTTTGTATTCCTTCCACCCTCCACCAGCAGTTAGCACTATGGAATGAAGAAGGCTGCATGGAGATTATAGAGGCTGATCCACGGCCATTCCTGCCCTCTGCCATGTGCTTTGAAGCAAGGTATTATCATGATGACCTCGGTCCTTTCACTTTCCTTGGAGTCAACCAGAACGGCCGCCCCCATGGTGTCATGGCCAAAAGACTCATTGAAGAAGGTTTAGCCAGTTCTCTAGAAGACTGGAATAGACCTTTTTGTGCTGAACTACCAGAACTCTGATGTTTAGTCTCAATCAACTGGATAAGGATCGAGCTGCAACAATCCGATCCATCACAAAAAGATTGTTGATATACTGGGAAGAAAGGAGGCTTTCATACAGAATCCAGCCATCAATATGGCAGAATTCATCCATGAAAGCATAAAGGAACAAGAGGAGGAAATTTTACAGAAGGAAGTATTAGATTTTGCACCAGCAGCACTGGATGACTCCCTGCCAGAAGTGGAGGATCCTCTACAGGAAATAAACTTAGGGACAGAAGAAGATCCAAGGCCTACTTTCATCAGCACACTTTTGAAGGAACCACTTAAGACTGAACTCATGGCACTTTTGCAGGAATTCAGAGATTGTTTTGCCTGGCATTACCACGAGATGCCAGGATTGGACAGGCAGTTAGTGGAGCACAAGTTGCCAATTAAAGATGGCTACCTTCCAGTTAAACAGGCCAGAAGAAGAATGTCTATGGACACGGAACTAAAGGTCAAAGAAGAGGTAGAAAGGCTGCTCAAGGCAGGATTCATCAGGCCAGCCGTCTATGCTGATTGGTTAGCAAATATTGTACCTGTTCTCAAAAGAAAAACAGGGGCAGTTAGAATCTGCATGGATTACAGAAATCTGAATGAGGCATCTCCCAAGGACGAATATCCTATGCCAATGGCAGACATGCTAGTGGATGGAGCTGCTCATAACCAGATGCTATCTTTCATGGACGGCAATGCAGGTTATAACCAGATTATGATGGCAGAACAAGACATCCACAGGACAGCCTTTATGTGCCCAGGACATATAGGTGCTTTCGAATATACTGTAATGTCTTTCGGTTTGAGAAATGCGGGGGCCACCTACCAAAGGGCAATGAATTCCATTTTTCATGATATGATAGGACATTCCTTGGAAGTATACATAGATGACGTGGTGATTAAATCCCCCGAGGAAGGAAACCACGTAGCGAGCCTGAGAAAGGCATTCCTAAGAATGAGGCAGCACAAACTAAAAATGAACCCCAAAAAATGTGTTTTTGGAGTCCAAGCAGGAAATTTCTTAGGATTCTTGGTCCACCAGAGAGGTATAGAGGTTGACAGAAATAAAGCAAAATCCATCATAGAAGCCCTACCACCTCGAAACAAGAAGGAACTTCAGAGTCTCCTAGGAAAAATCAATTTTCTAAGGAGATTCATATCCAATTCTGCGGGAAAAATCCAACCTTTTTCTTCCCTATTAAGGCTGAAGCAGGAACAAACATTCAAATGGGAAGAACAGCATCAACAGCCCTGCCATGGGGCCTGAACCCAAAGATCTGGGCCATATCCAGCAGGGTTGGCGTTATAGGACCCACACGGAAATCAAACGTGTTACTGGCAGAATTCCAGAAGCACAAGGCAGCGGCAAGCAGGTTCTCATCTCTATTAATCGACTGCTTGGACAAGAAAATGTCGTCATAAATCCCGGTTCTCCTCCAATGACCCCCATACCTCAGGAGAAGTCTGTCAATCCAGTCTGCCCATTTCACCGGACTGTTCCTCACCTCGCTGGACGGGAAAGACCGGCTCAAATTCTTGCTAACCCAAGAATAAGAAGCCAGAGCAGAAGTACTCTCAAAGCATAAAGGAGCCTCGGCATCCTTTTTCAGTAACTCTGCCATCTCAGCCGGAACAGGACCAAACTAGTGAGGCCCTAACACCAGGGTGTTCTCAAACAAATGAAGGACATTCTCATCCAGGTTCCTTTGCGCAAAGGGATGAAGCTTGCTCCTGACTTTTATCGCATGAGCATCAATCCCGGTCCCAGTAATGTAATCGGGAGGAACTAGAGCTGAAGAAGACTGAGCACGAGAGCTTGGGGAAGACATTTCTGAATCAAACGAAGAAGCAGAGAGAGAATGAAAGAAACGGAAGGTCCGAAGGAAACAATGGAAATCCCGAAGAAAAGCTCGAAAGAACAGAGTCGGAAGGGTTAGGTTTTTCAGAAACGATGGATTTGAATTTCTTTTAAAGAGAGGCTCGAAAACGTGGGAAGAGGAAGATGGGACGGCACCTGATGATTATTAGCTAGTAACTAGCTAATAAACTAGCCGTTTTCCCAGGAAACTCTAGTTCGTGGTAGGCGGACGTGGCAGACATAGGCTAAAAAACGGAAAAGACTGGCGCGCAAATTAATGACAAAACATTAAGTCTGAAACCGTTCCAGTTCCAAAAATGATTCAGACTTAGGGGGCATTGTTTGGGCCGAAATTTGACACGCCAAAATTCAGAAGACAGACCCATGGTGAAATTACTTGCCCAGCCCAAAAAACTTGATAAACGAAATCAGGATCCAGACAGGTTGAAAGACCAACGTGGAAACTGTCTTTTTGGGCTTCAGGGATCAGCCCATAAATTTTTGTTGGGTTCAAACCCAAGGGAATTAAAAACACACCCACGTGATTGCCTCAACTTTGAAAAGTCAGCAATTCCAACTAAATTAAAAATATGAAAGGGACATCTCTGAAACACTGCCAGCAGAAGATCAAAACCCATCTGTGATCGGAGATTTTTGCTCCAAAAAGCAATACACCATCTTCCAAGGAATTCACGAGTCACGCTTTCTAAATTAGAACGGGAAACAGGGAGCTGTTCAGAAAATACAAAAGAAAAACCATCCGCCATAAAAAGCCCACACAGACGGTAGCGTTGGTTGAAATAGAAAGCTACCACCCAGGAAACCAGGGAAGGGACTGCTTTAGGAGGTGATTACTGAGAGCCTATCTACCATGATTGATAAGAATCCCTTTTTACTTTACATTATAGGAGATCTTTTTACCGCCCATTATTTAGAATTAAAATCACCTCCCCAAGAGGGTCTCTTATAAAAAACAGAAGTAGGCAAGGAAAAGAGGACAACACTCAATTCATCAATCAATCAAAAAAAACAAACAACAAGAAAACAACCAAAAGCTCACTTGGATCCCAAGAGAAACCAGCTTTAGATCAGAATTCCAAAGTTCAGACTTAGAAAATAAGTCTTCTAAAACGAGATCTCTCTCGTTACAAATTTGGTTAAGCAAAAGCCAAGGTAGTGCAATCCCTAGCCTACCAGACCTTCGAGAATAGCCACTTCTGCCCCTTCAAACTGAAGAAGCTGCAGTTCTGCCCACTAAAAGGCCACACGAAGCGTGAAGTAAACATAAAGCTCTGCCAAAATCGAACTTTGGTATCGATTTATAGCTCAGCCTAGCATCTGAAGTCACGAAGCAGTACAGACCGACCCAGGCACGTCCAGTCCAGCCCAAACCAGAGCCTTCCATCCAAACAGAAACGGAGTTCCGGCCGTATTTTAACCTTCCTAACGTCAATATGCATATTTATTGTTTTGTAAAAGGCAGTTCTGCCTAAAACAGCCCAACTTCCATCAAATATTTCTGGCCAGAACAGCCATTTGATACTGAGATAAATTTTGAAAGTCCTCACCAGTCTGAGGCAAGAAAAGAACTTACTTGGGAGATATTCCTCACCCAAATTCACAATTATTTGTTTTAGAAGTCAGTAACTTAGGGCGCAAGTTATCCACTCTAAAAAGAAGTCTGCTAGGATTTACGTCGCTAGCAGTGGCACGCTCACACACCAAAGAAAGCTGACTTGTCGACCAACAAATGGTCTCCAAGCCAGTGGGAAACTTCGCCCTTCCATCTCAGGAGTAGACAACGAAAACGGGTGAACAGGTACATACAATTTCGTTTTGCACATGTTATGAATAAGTAAATTTTTTCAATGTGGTATAAAAGTTTGTAACAAAAAGTTAGAAAAGACTTAGTAGGAAAAGAAAAAAAGGCCAGGCCCTGCCAGAGCCAAGCCATTTGAAACCTTGGTCATGCTGGAAAAATGAAAAAAACCAGTAGGCTCAAACGATCCCGACCCGAATCCACAAGAGTAAAGAATTCTAAACATATGTTTCAAGATTAATTAACCTTTCTGCAGAACTGAATCAAGTAAATTTATCAGATTTACCATTGTTCAATTTTAATTATGTTGCATCTGCTACAAACAACTTTTTTGAAGAAAACAAGCTTAGAATGGGGGTATGATGGTAACCTTCTAGGGTTACAAGAAGTGGATGTAAAAAGACTTTTGAGAAAGACTCACCGAGGTTTAAACGAGTTTAAGAATGAGATTAGTCTGATTGCTAAGTTACAACGCATGAATCTTGTTAGATTATTGGGCTACTGCATTCAAAGAGAAGAAAAATGTTGATTTATGAATACATGCCAAACAAAAGTTTCGATTTCTATCTTGTCGATCCATCCAAGCAAGCACTAATAGATTGGAGGGAACACTTCGAGATTATTGAAGGGATTGCAAGATGGGTCTTTTATCTCAATTGAGATCATAGACTTAGAAAAATTCCTCAAGACCTAAAATCTAGCAACATTTTGCTAGTTGGAGATATGATTCCCCAAATTTCAGAATTTGGTATGGGAATAATATCTAGCACGGGTCAAAATGAAGCATATACAACCTGGGTTGTTTGCACATAGTAAGCATGACTTGTTAACACTAATATAACCTATTTACATCATTTCAAAGTTTATTAATCTACAATATCCATGATGCAGTAGTTATATGTCCCCTAAATATGCAATGAAAGGTCTATTTTCTGTAAAGGTAGTCTACAGCTTTGGGGTACTGCTGCTAGAGATTGTGAGTGGCCGGAGGAACACTGGCTTACACTTATTAGAACACTTGAGCCTCATTTGATTCGAATGGAATCTTTGGAATAGGAATAGAGAAGTGGATCTCGTTGATCCTTCCATTGCGGAAACATATTCCCAAAATCTAGACAAATCATGTCGGCCGTGGTGTTAATGTTTGAGAGTGAAAATGCAAATCTTCAAGCCTAAATTTTGTGGTACGTACAATTTCGTTTTGCACATGTTATGAATTAAGTAAATTTTTTCAGTGTTGTATAAAATTTTGTATCAAAAAGTTAGAAAAGACATAGAAGGAAAAGAAAAAAAGGCCCGAGCCAAGCCATTTGAAACCTTGGTCACGCCGGAAAAATGAAAAAAACCTTATAGGCCAGAGCTATCCCGACCTGAACCCACAAGAGTAAAGAATTCTAAACATATGTTTCAAGATTGATTAACCTTTCTGCAGAACGAAATCAAGTAAATTTATCAGATTTACCATTGTTCAATTTCAATTGTGTTGCATCTGCTACAAACAGCTTTTCTGAAGAAAACAAGCTTGGGCTGTGGGTATGGTACTACTGTCCACAATGTTAAGCTTCTAGGGTTACAAGAAGTAGATGTAAAAAGACTTTTGAGAAGGACTTGTCGAGGCTTAGAGGAGTTTAAGAATGGGATTAGTCTAATTGCTAAGTTACAACGCATGAATCTTGTTAGACTATTGGACTACTGCATTCAAAGAGAAGAAAATATGTTGATTTATGAATACATGCCAAACAAAAGTTTCGATTTCTATGTTGTCGATCCATCCAAGCAAGCACAAATAGATTGGAGGAAACACTTCGAGATTATTGAAGAGATTTCAAGACGGGTCTTTTATCTCAATCGAGATCATAGACTTAGAAAAATTCCTCGAGATCTAAAATCTAGCAACATTTTGCTAGTTGGAGATATGATTCCTCAAATTTCAGAATTTGGTATATCAATAATATTCGGCGGGAGTCAAAATGAAGCATATACAACCCTGGTTGTTGGCACATAGTAAGCATGACTTGTTGACATTAATATAACCTTATTATATCATTTCAAAGTTTATTAATCTACAATATCCATGATGCAATAGTTATATGTCCCCTAAATATGCAATGGAAGATCTATTTTCTGTAAAGGCAGTCTACAGCTTTGCGGTAGAGCTGCTAGAGATTGTGAGCTGCCTGATGAACACTGGCTTACACTCATCAAAACACTTGAGCCTCATTGGATTTGCATGATATCTTTGGAATGAGAAAAGAGAAGTGGACCTCATTGATCCTTCCATTACAGAAACATGTTCCCAAAATCTAGACCAACCATGTCGTCCGTGGTGTTAATGCGATGCATACAAGTAGTTGAATTGTTGCGATGCATACAAGTAAGGTACTGTGTGTGTAAGACTTTGCCATTTCTACACCAACCATGTCGTCCGTGGTGTTAATGTTGGAGAGTGAAAATGCAAATCTTCAATTCTAAATTTTGTAGCACATACAATTTTGTTTTACACATGTTATGAATTTAGTAAATTTTTTCAATGTTGTCTAAAAATTTGTAACGAAATGTTACAAAGGAGTTAGAAAGAAAAGACAAAAAAGGCTCATCCCAGCCTGGGATAAGCCATTTGAAACCTTGGTCAAGCAAAAAAATGAAAAATACCTAATATGCCCCGACGATCTTGACTTGGATCTACAAGAGTAAAGAATTCTCGACATATGTTTCAAGATTAGTTAACCTTTATGTAAAACAGAATCAAGTAAATTTATCTGATTTATCATTGTTCAATTTCAATTGTGTTGCCTCTGCTACTAACTACTTTTCTAAAGAAAACAATCTTGGGAACAGGGGTATGGTATATCCACAAGGGTAACCTTCTAGGGCTACAAGAAGTAGGTGTAAAAATACTTTCGAGAAGGATTGACCAAGGCTTGGAGAAGTTTAAGAGTGAGATTAGTTTGATTGCAAAGTTACAATAAAGGAATCTTGTTAGACTATTGGGCTACTGCATTCAAGGAGAATAAAAGATGTTGCTTTATGAATACAAGCCAAACAAAAGTGTCGATTTCTTTATTTTCGATCCATCCAAGCAATCACTATTAGATTGGAGGAAACATTTCGAGATTATTGAAGGGATTGTAAAAAGGGTCCTTCATCTCAATCGAGATTCTAGACTTAGAAAAATTCCTCATGACCTAAAAGCTAGCAACATTTTCCTAAATATGCAATGGAAGGTCTTTTTCTATAAAGACAGTTTACAGCTTTGCGGTATAGCTGATAGAGATTGTGAGTGGTCTGAGGAATACTCGCTTACGCTCATCAGAACACATGAGCCTCATTGGATTTGCATAATATCTTTGGAATCAGATTAAAGAAGTGGATCTCATTGATCCTTCCATTGCATAAATATGTTCCCAAAATATAGACCAACCGTGCCATTTGTGGTGCTAATGCTATGCATACAAGTAGTTGAATTATTGCGATGCGAACAAGTATGGTATTGTATGTGCAAGACTCTCCAATTTCTAGACTAACAATGCCGTCCATGGTGTTAATGATGGAGAGTGAAACTACACTTCTTCAAGCCCAAAATCCCATATATAGGTTTTGAGTTCTAATAAATTATATATTGTGGGCCTACGAGCTGAGCTTCTATGGGCAAGCCGGGCTTTATTGTCTGGGGTTCAAACATGCCAAGATGGGATTTAGTCCCCATAAGCCAAGCCCATATGTGAAGAGCTATTTAAAGAATATATATTATTAATTTAAAGAAAGATTCATGATTTAATATTTATTATGAGGACCTTTATTTATTAAATATTTGGTCTAGTGTGGATTTATTACCTTAGTTGGAGGTGGCATCATTCTTGTAGCCTATACATGTATAAATTTAGAATTGATGGTAATCAATCATCAGGGCATACAAGTTGTGTTAAGATATCATTGGTGTTAATGAATGAGTCACATATTCCTTTATGATATCATTGATGAAAGGGGGATAAGTCACATTATTCCCTTAGTTTTCTATCTTATCCTTTGATGGTTTAGAATAATATATATATATATATTATTTGGTTGCATTTGTATCCTTTATAATAATTCATTCCAACTCTTGAGAACAGAATTATGAAGTAGTGTTTGAGAGAGAGAGAGAGAGAGAGAGAGAGAGAGAGAGAGAGAGAGAGAGAGAGAGAGAGAGAGAGAGAGAGAGAGAGAGAGAGAGAGAGAGAGAGAGTGAAGATGAAGAACATGTGGGTTTGTCTTCCAATATTTGACAATTATCATGGTGAGTGGGTTATGTAATGTGTTCTAAAAGTTCTTATTTTGTGATAAATATGAAAATCATGTATTATCATGGATTTGTTCTATTTAAAAAATCTCTATTTATTTTCAAGTCAAGCATATCTAATTTGTGCAATATTTCACACAATATATATTATTTGAAGTTTTTGTAAACTACTTACTATTCATGGAATATGAGAACTTCAATGATGTGGAATCAGAAGGGTAAACATACCTGATTGGGACATAGAGCACCAGATTATATAACGTATTCACTGAGCGGTGGTTTGCTCATCCCTCACCTATTTTATTTTTTGTTTCAATTAGTAGGCAAGACAAGGACTAAATCAGAGAATTTGGATTAGTTGAGAGTGATAAAGTTTTATTTATATCTTGTACACTTGTAAGATTATTATTATCTTTATAAGGAAAATGTATTTTAACCAAATTTTTAGTCTTTTTATTTTATTTTGTTTAATTCACGCACCGGGTTCGGGAGTTTTATCCCACCTCGGGTCCGGGGAGTGATGACAAGACCTGCCCCGGATTTCCCTTAGGAATCCGTGACGAACCCTGCTTCCCATCTGCCAACTAACTTTTGACGAACCCACCTTACTAAAAAGCTCTTTAACCCCAATTTAAACAATAAATTAATTGACTTCTGCCAAAATTTTGGTAGAATCTCCTCTGTAACTGGAACAATTCCCACACTTTTACCTTGTAGAAAAACAATAAAAGAACTTCCCAAGTTTTAGCATACAATAACTAGCTACCAAGCACAAACGCAAGTAGTTTTAAAGACTTAGGCCAAAATCAATTAGTAAAACTAGAATAAAAACAAACATTTAATCTCACCTAAGTTTCAGTCGGGCTTCTGGCCCACCGACAAATTCAAAACCAAACTTAACAAATCTAATAAATATGACTTGATCCCAATAACCAAATTAAAGTTCCAAACAAATAATTTATTTTGCAGCTACACCTAGGTGAAACCCCAGGCTATCTACATACCCCTTAAAAAGGGATCAAGCCACACGTAATTCTTATATCAATAAACAACATCACTCACATAGCATCTTCAAAACTTTTGTAGTCGTGCTCTATCAACCTGTATAAGTGAATTATCCACCACGATTCATAGTAAGCAAAATTATTGTAGCTACCCTTTTCCTATATGCAACTAAAAACAAGCTAAGTTGCAATCTGTATACTCAAAATATGGTACAATTTCACAATAAAGTCCCACATACATGGATAGCCATAAGATAGCGTACACCACATACAACTAACCTTTTCGGCTAATATGCCCTTTTCCCCTAGGTGCCTGTTTACCCAAACATGAACAAATTTGATTAATCTTATGAAACACACAAGTTTTATATATACAAGATTCCACAATTCCAAAGGAATATCACAATTCGGAAAATATACAGATATAGTCCAAGTAAAACAAGAATTAAATTTAGATTCATTTTCAACTTCAAATTCCACATGGCAATTAACTAAATATTTTAATAAATTCATTTCTTCCCATGTTTCATAACTCAAAACCACTTCCTTGTAAGGACTCACATGTACTAAGCATAACTCTTTTAAAACTACTCGTTTACTCGTTTACTCAAATTACTTTTCCAAAATCATTTCTTCTCTGCAACCATACCCTATCCAAGGCATATGTTATGTTGTAAAACAACACTGTCCAAACATCATAACAATGATCACCCCTGTGCAGAGCACTCACCATGCACATGCCCAAGAAACCCAAACCCGGAAACAGATCTATATATAATATATACATATTGCACACCATCATTATGTACCAGGGGAAAACAATCCAATTGGAAGATTGTTTGACTAGATTACATGGCAGAATCACCAATACTCATGTGGCTAGGGAATGAGCAGTCCAACCAGGGGACTATTGCTCCCCAAACACGCATGGTTGAATTCTCAATACACGTGCTGCTGAATATCCCTCCTACGAGTGCAAACTGCCAGTCAAGGCCTTTGGTACACCCCGTCAAGGGTACTCGGTATCTTGACACACCTTCGAAAAGTTACCGCTTAGACATATCAGGTATTAATAAAAGGGGAGGTATATATCATAGTGCACAACATGTACCAGGAAAAACAATCCAACATGGGGATTGTTTTACTAGACCACATGACAGAATCCTCAATACTCATGTGCCTAGGGAATGAGCAGTCCAACTGGGGGACTATTGCTCCCTAGACATGCATGGTAGAGTCCTCAATACACGTGAGGCTGAAACAAGTCTTACGCGCACAGAATGTTGGTCAAGGCCTACGACACCTTGCTAAGGGTGCCTGGGTCATCAACATCTCACACGTCGAAAAATACCTCAACGCACGTGTGGTTATTATCCATATCAAACTAGGGAAGGTACATATAATGGTGCATTTCCCAAACCCATATCCCAATATTATATATATATATATATATACGACCCCACTTCCCATTTAACAAGCAAACCTTTATACATAATAATGATAACGACAATTATAACAACAACAACAATAATAATAACCATAATAATAATACCGATAATAATATTGACTATATATTCTCTAAAATCCTCATGTCACACTATAAAAACATAAACCAATCCAAAAATTCATTAACTTGATTCAACCATTTATAATCCTTTAAAACATTCTCAAACTAAAATATGAATATGCATAGTAGACTGTTTAGAAATATAGTATTCATAATTCAATGAATAAAGAAACGGATATACATAATTCATCACTTTCATAAAAAACAATACAACAAATAATCAAATGCCAAACTAGAGAATAAAATAATAAACAAACCATTTCTTAACAACCCATTACTGCAATCCCTCATCATAAACTGTTAATAAACCTTCCGGTTATTCATTTGTGAAAAAATTTACACTTATCAAACTAGCCATCAATTTTAAACATAATACACATTTAAAATCATCCATAGCCATAACTGAGTATGTAAATACATCTTGCTTGGAATTAAATTTGACAAAAACATCATCTGTAGATATTTAATAAATTCGAAAGCATAAAAGCTATTTTTAGAACAAAAGTCCATTTATCATTACAACTTACTATAAGGCATCAACCGGGCCGACATGGACCACTGTCTAAATCCACTAGGCTCGCAGGGCCCATGACCTCAAACTTGTTATCTGAAATTTCCTATTAGTCCATAACAGTAAGTTAAACTCACATTAGAAGTTTTGTCACAATTTGACGGTCGGTTTGACCTCGATTGCCGAAATTGGTCAATTAGGCTTGAGAGGCTCACGGCCTTCGATTTTCGATCTGAACGTTCCTATAAGTCTAAC
This sequence comes from Prunus persica, assembly GCF_000346465.2. NCBI lineage: Eukaryota > Viridiplantae > Streptophyta > Magnoliopsida > Rosales > Rosaceae > Prunus > Prunus persica. Next base: position 11,791,050 of record NC_034014.1, read on the forward strand.
AAAGTCTACTAACCAAGTCCCGAAGGTTTGGTTGAGCAGTCAGATCGCTCCCGATCGCATGATCGGACGACAATCAATTCATCTAACCCAATAATCATTGATTTGGAGTACCCAGGACTCAGATTCTCAATCCACAAGTTCCTACACATTCCTAGAAGAATGAGGAATAACATATTTGAAAGTGGGACCGATTGGAAGGTCCGAACCTATTGAACTCAAATGTCGCCTAATATGTGAGTTCTGTTCGATAGTCAAACAATAACCTATCGCTAATCTGAGCATACCGTCGTGCTCGGGGCGACATGTGGATTATTTTGGAACCTTAAGAATCGCCACCATGGGTCCCACGCATCGGCAGCACATCGGTGTCTTGAGTAATTTTCGGTGATCGGAAAACTTCAAATCACCAGCCAATACGTATATTTACAGAACCACCACAACTAGGGGAATAGCTTTTGGTCTTGGACCCAAGCCAAAAAGTAGCCGGAGCTAGATGAAAAACACCTCAACAGTCGGCTCACAACCTAGGTTTTAGATCGAACTCTAAACATTCCAAATTGATCCCAACCAACCATACCATCAGCTAGAGCACGTTGAGTAGATGAAGAATCCTACCTGGATTGACGAATTTGGTCGTTGGAGTCGTCGAAAACGATGACTGAAAGTTTGAAAGGTCACGGCTCTTTCCGAGCTTTGCAGTGTCGTATGTTGTTGGGTTTGATGGGAAATGGCTCGGGTCGTGCTCTTCGGTGACGAGAATCAGGTATTTAAGCTTTTTGGACAATTTTTGCAATTACCGATACGTCCTTTTCGTTTTCAGACTTTTTCTCAATTATTAGAACTTGGAATTGAGCCTGCCGTCAGTCCACGAACTAGTATCGACAAGCTCTACGAAACGATGCCACTCAATTCATCAAAATCCTCCCGAATTAAAATATGACCAAAAAGACTTACCCCCAAGGGCAAAATTATAATTTCACAAATAGAAATAAATTGAGTAAAATAATTAAATTGGGTCGGGGGTGTTACATGTGACAAAATGGTATCAGAGCCCAAGGATTAGACATCCCTGGGGAAGAAATGTGTGTGGGTGTGTGTGTGTGTGGGTGTGTGTGTGTGTGTGTGAGAGAGAGAGAGAGAGAGAGAGAGAGAGAGAGAGAGAGAGATGGTTGGGGATGGATTGAGCAGGCCCTCTTCAATCTATGGGCTCGCAGGCCAAATGGCACCCCTAACTATGGGATGGTTGGGGATGGATTAAGGATGGGCTTGGATGGGGTGTCGGCTGAGTTGGGTTATTTGTTGTCGTAGGAGGGGAATAGTGGTTGTAGTTGGGGTTGTGACTTGGGGGTTGGCTAGGGATGGGCAATCGAAGTTGGGTTCAAGCATAGAGAGAGAGGGGATGGGAATGGGGTTGGTTTTTCCCTAATCTTGGTTTCTATGTTTGAAAACGTCCAATTTCTATAAGAGTGATCGGGCAGTGCTTTTCCCTCTCATACGAGTCTAGCATATATAAGGTGGCTATAGTTTGTGTTTGAATGAATTATATTTTGTCCTATTAATATGGGGTCTTATTGCTATGTGTTTTTGACGAGAGTGGAGAAGAGGGAATCAAGTTGAGGGAGTGAGGTGGCCAGCCGAAGGAAAGAGAAGGGAAAAAGGATAGTGTTTGTTAGAAGTATGCCCTAGAGCCAATCATAAATTGTAAACTCTAAGGATATTTCACCTAATTCATTAAGGGCATGATGTAGTTTTGATTTATAGTCTTATTATTTATTTAACCAATAAGTCCATGGTTCATGAGATGTAGAAATGTGACGAAATAGGTTAAGTTCAGGAGATCTTTCTGTGCTATATATGCTCACATCCAGAGTTATGGTCATAGGATAATCTACTGGGCATTGACAATCTGCAATGACCATCATGCACTATATTTGCTCAATCAGGAGGATGACTGGTCTCGAGTCATTCGTGCAGAGACACTAAGGTAAGTGTATGAGTGTTCATTGAGAATGAATTCATTGAACACAATCAATGAAGAGAATTTGAATGGAAGTTTTACTTACATGTCAACCAGGATATCTTAAGTTGAAATAGTGTAGACTAGTCCTTGACCTCAGACACCACAAGTTGTCTCGTGGAATCGTCATGTGCCCTTAGCCATGTTGAAGCATTGTGTTCCCTTTGAGCGTAACCCAAAGACATGACTAGGATTTCAGATCAATTCATGGAGACATGTGAGTGTACTACAAGGGATCTATACTTTTGGTAAGGAAGGAGAATGCTTTGAAGATGTGACTCGGAAGTCTTTGGCCGAAGTAGTGAGCCAGATTGAGAATGAGGATTCTAATCGCGCTCTAATGTTTCACATGAGTTTATAGATCACACTGGGGGCTTGACATAAATTTCGTGCCTTAATAATATGATCGAGAGCATTGAGTTAGAGAAGGACCGTACTACAAGACAATTTGAACTGAATAGGTTCACAACCCCATTCCATATTGGCTGGGGTAACCATGACATGTTGTTAGATGTCATTCACGATTTGTGGAAGCCCTAAGCACACGCTATAACCTAGCCCTCATAAAGGTAGAATTAGAATGGGTTTTAATTCACAATCGGTCAAAGAAAGTTTCGGATCATCCATTGCCTTGCCGATTAGAACCTAATGGATCGCACACCAATAAGGTTGGGTGAAAGGAAACAAATATGATATGCACATACTTACTAATTTCATAGAGATTAAATGAATTAAGAGAATGTGTGAAAATGGTAGTTTGGGCCTAAACTATAAAATTGGGTTCATGACCCATTGGGTTAGTCAAGTGATGTGGACATAACAAGTTGACCACATGAGTATAGCAGGCCCAATGAACCCGTATAGCTAGTTTTTACCAAGGGGAGACTTTGGCCTCCTCCTTGTGTTTCTATATAAATAAACTTTGCCTCTTAAGGTGAGTTTGAGTTGTTGAACTAGTTTCAAGAGAGGAGTGAGAACACCATTAATCCCACATAGCAAAAACCGGCCACCTTGGGAAAAGAGAGAACTAGCATCCTCTCCTTCCTAAGTTGCATCGTATCCTCCTTGTTTCCTTGGTTTGGAAAAGTTAGAGGTCACCTCCCTTGGTGATTCTTGGTGAACCACAAAAATGCCTTTCATACAAGGTAAGCACTAGAGGTGGAAGTGGTTCGGTTTTCACCTCAAACTGAAATTGGAACCGATACTATTTAATCGGTTCAGTTTGGTATGGTTTTAGTGATTTTCTTTTTGAAACCAGCTGATTTAGTTTGAATCGGTTATGGTTTTTCGGGTTTTGAACCAGATTTTATTTTTTTTGAAACTTTTTTATTTATTTACAAATTCAAACTAAAATTTTATTTTTTTGGCTTGAAAATTTACAAATGATCCAATTTCATACAAAGAGAGATGTTTTGAAGCTAGGCTTGGTGAAATATTAGTTATGAGATTAAAAATGTAGCATTAGAGTTAAATAATTTTGCAAAAAATATATATATATATACACATAATCAGTCCGATTTGGTTCAGTCTGGTTTAGTGCGGTGTGAAATCAAAATCAGAACCAGTTAGAACCGGTACAGTTCGGTTTAGTGCAGGTTTTTTGACTTTTTTGTGGCCAAATTGAACTAAAATTTTAATGTTTCTTGCAGTGTTGTGGCGGGTGCTTTGGAGATGGTGGGATAAGGATGGGAAGAGATTATGATTTTTAATTATTTTTTAAAATACAAATGTTTAATTATTATTTTTAGACACATGTCACCTGCGTGGCAAACACTTGTTCAAAAAGGTGGGTCCCTTTCAAGCCACGTGAGTCACTTTAAAATATTTTATAAAAGACTTGACTCTAATGGGGCAAAGTGAAACGTCAAACATTGGTCAAAGTGGTAATGTGGGTCACTTTGAGTTTTGGGGAATAATATGAGATTTGACCATAGTTTTAGATGAAAAAAAAGGGCAAAAAACTGCTCGTAATAGCAAACCCAAACATTGAAATTGGGCTTATCAGGCATCCGCATAGCAAACTCCCATGCTTGATACAAATTTCGGGCCGGCACGTCCCAAGAGCTTCACCATGGAAAGAATAATGCTCCATGCTTGGTTTTAGTGAGTAGTCCCTATTCATACTTCCAAAGATCTCATGGCCCTTATCAACTGTAACACCTCGACTCCAAATTAAACCCCTTATTTAAATTATTTAATAATTTCAGGGAAATTACACATTTACCCTTGAGATAAGTGCATTTTGGTCATATTCTTAACCGGAGAGAGTTTGGGGCATCGACTAGTATTTTTGGATAGGTCGTACTGAGACGAGTTCATAGACACGTAGTGGGCTCGAATAGGAGTTGTAACGAGAGAGATATGGTCAAAAGAAACCCAATGGCACAATCGTAATTATTTCAAAATAGGATTTTTTTATAAAAATCAGATTTTTTTATAAAAATCAGATTTCTCTCTCTCTCTCTCTCTCTCTCTCTCTCCCGCAAGCTCTCTCTCTCTCTCTCCCGTCGGCCTCTCTCTCTCTCTCTCTCTCCTCGTAACTCCGGCCACCGGCCACGGCTGTTGACGGGGCTGGTACCAAAATGACCGGGGCGTCGTCCTCTTCCAACCTCAGCCGACTCCCGCCTCCAGCCGCCGTGGTTTCGCCGGAAAACGGAGAGGAAGCGGACGGTGTCGTCCGATCTTCGCCGCCGTCAATCTCCCTCCTCCGGCCACCGATTCTGACGAGCAAGGTATGGTTTCTCACCTACTTTTCATGCTTTAGCTGCCTGTTGGGTAGGATTGGATCGATTCTTAGCGTAGCCAATTCGATTTTCGAATTGAAATTCGGCAGATTTTGGGATCGCGATTCCGGCCACTTCCGGTCAGTTTTTGGGGTAGGTCCAAGAACAAAAGTGGCTCCAAATAGGGTGTTATACCTAGGGTAGGAGCTTGGAGCCGTGGTTTTGAGATTTTCCGGCGAAGCTTTATCGCTTTGGGCACCCACGCGCTGCTGGCGCGTGCGGCGGTGCGTGGGCACTGTAGAAAAAGTGGCACTGTACCTCGCTGAGATCCTTAGGTTGTCACGAGTGCGTAGGATTTCGCGGATCTCAATTCGGACGTCGTTTGACTATCGAACGGACGATCGCATATTGTGCGTTATCCGGGTGCGATAGAGTGGGACCGTTGGATGGTCCCAAATTTAATATATGTTAATCTAGGTATTTCTAGGATCGTGTAGGAATTCACGGATTGTGAATCGGAGCCCCGGATGTTCCGAATAAATAATTTTAAGTTTATATTTTATTTTAACCGTCAGATCGTGCGATTATGAGTGATCCGACCGTCTGATCTGAACCAAATTTGCAGGACGAGTGTCCTATACCTTATAGAACCCATAGAAACTTTCGGATCGGAATATGGAGGTCGTGGGCCCCGTAGGTCAATTTGACCAGGGTTATGGTAGTTTGACCCTTGGTTGACCGTAAGTCTCCCGGAGTAATCTCACCTTTCCAGGGGGGATTATCGGGTGCTAGACCATTATGGAGGGTTACACAATATTAGAATTATTTTACATTTTTATATGTTTGTATAAGGATACAAAGGAGTCTAGAGGTGTCAGTTTGGAGTGCTATACGCACTACCTTAAGTACCTCCCTGGATTTTGGTTACACTACAAGTACCACCAAGTGAAAGTTAGGTCCCACGTGGCGTAGGTTATCCGGCGTGCGGACAGACCCCATACGTGGCGTTGGTTGTACCGGCGTATGGGGAGATTTGTGATATGATGTTTAGGTCTCACGTGGCGTAGGTTATCCGGCGTTGAGACAGGCCCCATACGTGGCGTTGGTTGTACCGGCGTATGGGGAGATCTGTGATATTATGTTGAGGTCGCAGGTGGCGTAGGTTATTCGGCGTGTCGACAGACCCCATACGTGGCGTTGGTTGTACCGGCATATGGGGAGATTTGTGATATTATGTTCAGGTCTTACGTGGCGTAGGTTATCTGGCGTTGAGACAGGCCCCATACGTGGCGTTGGTTGTACCGGCGTATGGGAAAATATTATGATAGTATGACATGGTCGCACGTGGTGTAGGTTATCCGGCGTGTTGACAGGCCCCATACGTGGCGTTGGTTGTACCGGCGTATGGGGAGATTATGCGAAATACAGAGAAATGAAATAAGGTATCACCTATGTATGGAATTGGGTTTTATGAAAGAACTACGTGTGGCTTGATCCCTCAAGGAGGGTACGTAGGCAGCCTAAGGTTATTAGGTGCAGCCGCAGACTAAAGGTTAGTCACAATTTATATTTGAATTGGTAGCCTTGTTTAAGGCATGTATTGTTTTGTTAGCATGTTTGGTAGTTTGTTGAGAATTATTGGAAGGCCAAAGGCCGTTTATATGAATTGCATGAAATTATATTGTGCATGCTGCCAGTTGTGGATATTAAATGTGTTTTTATGCATGTTGTAATTTTGGAAAATGTTTAATTTATAGGGGAGACTCTGCCGAAATTTCGGTAGGAAGTCTCGGTCTTTAGTAAGTGGGCCTGGCGTCGGGGTGATGTCAGGAATTCCAAAGGGTTCGCCTCGGGTTTTGAGAAATTCAGGGCGGGTCCTTTCATCAACCAGCCCAGCATATGTCCACAAGCTGAGATATCACTCAGAATTTCAGAAACACTCAGACTATAATGAGTGGAAAATTATAAAGGGTAAGTTATAAGGGATTCACTTTATAGCCATCAGATCAATCCAAGGGCTGGGGAGAATTGAGATAAAGTTTTACAATCGGGTAGGTGAGGAACCCAAACCCGAATTTAGTATGCAGCAGGTCCGAAAGAGAATAAGAAGAGGCAAGTTCGAAGTTTGAACAGAAAAAACTCATCGCTCTAAAACCCATAGCTCTGAGAAACGGTTGAAAGCAACGGTTAACGACGGTTGAAGGCAACGGTTGAACGCCACTCCGTTCTCCAGACCCTGAAAAAGTATTTATTTTGAGTAGAAAGGGCAAATGTGTGGATTCCGAAAGAATGAAGGGGAGAAGCAGTGAAAGGGGAAGGAGAGAAGTCGTATTCGTTGGAAGTGGTAGGTTCCATTTATGGAGCAAAGTCACACAAAGACCCCGCACAGACACCTTGAGATTGTTCAATAACCAGCATTTGGTGAGTAATTTATGGAATTTGAGTTTAGGGTTAGAGTAACAGTTTTCCTCAATTTGTACCATCAATGTTGTTGGATTTGGCATCTCTTCTTTGTGCTTCACTTGCATGTTAATTTTTGCTTGGGTATATGTTAAAAAAAGAACGAAAATCAAGTCAATAACATGTCAATAATGATATGAATAAGATAATGGTGTTGAATTGGAGGCCCTCAAAACCTTCCACATTTGAAGCAGTGCATAGTGTAGATTATCTCTCTGGCGCTAGAATATATATATTTTTTGAAATAAATATTATTTCCTTTGTTACTAAATTTGCCTGAGAAACATGAGAACTGATAATAATAAACTTATAAATAGAAGTGCAAAGCATTTGATGAGTAATTTATGAAATTTAAGTTTAGGGTTAGAGTAACGGTTTTCCCCAATCTGTACCATCAATGTTGTTGGATTTGGCATCTCTTCTTTGTGCTTCACTTGCATATTAATTTTTGCTTGGGTATATGTTAAAAAACGAATGAAAATCAAGTCAATAACATATCAATAACATGTCAATAACATGTTAATAATGATATGAATAAGATAATGGTGTTGAATTGGAGGAGGCCCTCAAAACCTTCCACATTTGAAGCAGTGCAGAGTGCAGAGTACCTCTCTTGCGCTAGAATTTATATATTTTTTGAAATAAATATTATTTCATTTGTTACTAAATTTGCCTATGAGAAATGAGAACAGATAATAATAAACTCATGAATAAAAGTGCAAAGCATTTGAAATAAAGGTTGATCTATGACGATTGTGGCTGACTGAAGAAAAAGCTAGAAAGAAAGAAGGATGTGGGCAATGGCTTAGCAAAGCAGATAGCAGAGTAGATGCTTTGCTTTGCTTCCTTCCACTATATTTTCTTATTTATTATTTATTTTGTGTTGGGTATGAGATGACAATAATTTGTCATGTGTGCGAAGTGCAAGAACTTTGCCTAGATTGCACTCATACTTCACTCATGCATCAACCCATTTGATTGGGAGTTTGGATCCAA